>NC_044033.1:207664174-207955228 GCF_901765095.1 Microcaecilia unicolor
AAAAAAAATGGACCAAGTAAAGTCGGCCAAATGCTCGTCAGGGACGCCCTTCTTTTTTCCATTATCAGCCGAGGATGCCCATCTCTTAAGCACGCCCTCATTCCACCTTCAGTACGCTGCCGACATGCCCCAGGGAACTTTGGTTGTCCCTACGACGGAAAGCAGTTGACGCCCAAAATTGGCTTTTGATTATGCCGATTTGGGCGACCCTGAGAGAAGGACGCCCATCTCCCGATTTGTGTCGGAAGATGGGCACCCTTCTCTTTTGAAAATGCCCCTGATAGTGTTATGGAATAATAAACATATTTTGATTAACAAAGAACCGTTAAACCAGTACATTTGGCAAAAGTGTGATATTTGGTTCCTCAGTCAGGGGATCTTTTCCTAAGCTATACTAGCGTTTTTAGCTCGTGGTAGAAATCAGCTGGCGGTAAACACCGAGATGCCCAGCTGATTTCTACTGTGGCTTAGTAAAAGCCCCCTAAGTTAATAATAGATAAGGGAAGTTTTAAGACTGTTGCTTAATTAAGAATGGCATACAATGTTCCAGATTCTCAATTTTTGCATTTGATACAACTGCAAGATGCTATGAAATACACTAGTCTTTCCCAACTGTCATCCTGTTAGACATATTGATAATTCTATTAATGGATCTTGTTCTAGGCTTGACATGCTGCAATTTTATTTATTTATTTGTTTGTTTGTTTGTTACATTTGTATCCCACATTTTCCCACCTATTTGCAGGCTCAATGTGGCTTACATAGTACCGGAGAGGCGTTTGCTGACACCGGTGTGAACAAATAACAAAGTGATGTTGTGGTAGGTAAAGTTCGTGTCGCACTGCCACAATAGGGAAACGTACAGCGGGAGAGTTGTGTTAAGCCATTACGTACTTTAGTGTTGTTCTGTTGCAGAGATCAGACATTTAAGTTGGATCGTTAGGGTAAACAGGTTAGTTTTTAGTATTTTCCAGAAGTTGAGGTGGTCGTAACTCATTTTCAAGGCTCTCGGTAATGCGTTCCACAGTTGTGTGCTTATGTAGCAGGGGCGTAGCTACGGGTGGGCCTGAGTGGGCCCAGGCCCTCCCAATTTCAGCTCAGGCCCGCCCACCCAGCTGATCTCTCCAGACTGGCAGCAGCGGAGAACTGGCGGGCAGAGGCACTAAAAGCATAAAGCAGCGAAGCTCTTTGATTCCGTCCTTCGCTAGTTCGCTTTCCGTTTCCTGCCCTCTCAGCGTCCCGCCTTCCTTTGATGTCATTTCCTTTCTGGTGGGCGGGATACTGAGAGGGCAGGAAACAGAAAGCGAACTAGCGAAGGATGGAATCGAAGAGCTTCGCTGTTTTATGCTTTTTTTTTTTTTTTATTTCTCTTTATTAATTTTTAACAATCATAATAACTCTTATGAGTGTTTACACAAATAAGTAATACAGTAAAGAATAAAAGATAAATTCAAATCTAAGGTTTCATTTTTATCGTCCACAATACTATTAAAGAAACGATCTGCTGCTTTATGCTTTTAGTGCCGCTGCCCGCCAGTTCGCTGCTGCGACTACAGAAGGAAGCCATTGATTTAAAATCTCTGTTTCTACTCCCCTGCGCAGCCGTCGCCATTCACTTAAAGCACAGCAAGCAAACCAGTGAGCTGCTGTGCTGCCTGCATCCACATTGTCTTCTTTATTCAGCAGAGGGTGGTGAGCAGAGGGAAGGATGGGTCTGGGAGGGGTGGTGAGCAGAAGGAAGGTGCAGGAGATAGATGGGACTGGGAGGGGTGGTAAGTACAGAGTATGGGGAATGGGGGATTAATGAAGTGGGTGAAAGTTAGGGAGGAATTTAGGAGACTGGGTAAGGGAGAGACAGAGGGGGGACTAGGAGTGCTGGAGAGGGAATGAGAGGGAGATGGTCAAAGGGGAGAGAGGAGCATCGATGGACATGGACGGGAGGACAAGGACCAGGGAGAGAGGAGAAATTGCTGGACGTGGAGGGGAGGGCAGGGGAGAGAGGAGAATTTCTGGATATGGATGGATGAAGGGGGGCAGGGAAGAGAGGAGAATTGCTGGATATGGATGGATAGATGGATGGAGGGCTGGGGAGTTGCTGGACATGGGTGGATAGAGGGGAGGGCAGGGGAGAGGAGAGTTGCTGGACATAGGTGGATGGAGGGGAGGGTAGAAGAGAGTTGCTGGACATGGATGGAGGGAAGAGCAGTGGAGAGAGGATGGTTGCTGGACATGGGTGGATGGAGGGGAGGGCAGGGAGAGAATTGTTGGACATGAATGGAGGAGAATGAAGAGAAGACAGGAAGGAGATGCACATGGATGGAGGGGAGAAAGAAGAAATTCTGGACATGGATGGAGGGGAGGGAAGACAGAGGAAGGAGATGCACATGGATGGAGGGAAAGGGAGAGAGAAGAAATGCTGACATGGATGGAGGGGAGGGAAGAGAGAGGAAGGATATATGAGGGAAAAGGAAGAGAGGAGAAACACAGCACATGGATGGAGAAAATAGGCAGAAGCTGGATCCACTGGACAGTCAAGTCTGCGGAGGACCCAGCTTTTACTTACGGATGTAGAGCAAGAAATGAAGAAGAAAGGAGGAAAGTAAAGAAATAAATGGAAAGGAAGCTCTGGAAACAGAGTTAAGAGGACAGATAGCAGCAGAATCAGATACTGGGCCAGCATGATCAGAAAAACAAAGTCACCAGACAACAAAGGTAGAAAAAAATCATTTTATTTTCATTATAGTGTTTGGAATATGTCCACTTTGAAAATCAGGTGCTCAACATTAAAAGTTTATATTTATTTATTTACTTATTTATAGCATATTATCCCACATTAAACATGAATTAGATTGGAACCTGGGATCATTTAATTTTTTTTTTCCTGGAGAGAGTAATGCATTGCCTCCCCCCCCCCCCCCCAGGCTCTCTCCCCGGCTATAGCCAGCTCTGCAATTTTGAGGGGAGGTGGAAGGGGGGGGGGGGGGCGCAGAGATGGACTGGGGATTGAGCCTGTTGTTAAACATTTACCAGCAAACCACTGTCTAGTGCCCACCCATCCAACCTGTTGGCCCACCCAAAAATTGACTTCTGGCTACGCCACTGTTATGTAGGAAAAACTGGATGTATAAGTTGATTTGTATTTTAGTCCTTTGCAGCTTTGGTAAGTGCAGATTTAGGTATGATTGTGTTGAGTCGGATGTGTTTCTAGCGGGTAGGTCGATCACAAATGCAAAGCGGAGATAAGGAGGGCAAAAAAGGACTTTGAGAAGAAATTAGCGTTGGAAGCAAAATACATAGTAAAAACTTTTTTAGATACATTAAAAGCAGGAAACCGGCCAAAGAGTCGGTGGGCCGCTGGACGAAAATGGTGTTAAAGGGGCGATCAAGGAGGACAAGCCGTAGCGGAGAAATTAAACTGAATTCTTTGCTTCGGTCTTCACCGAGGAGGATTTGGGGGGGACACCGGTGCCGGAAAGAATATTTGAAGCGGGGAGTCGGAGAAACTAAACAAATTCTCTGTAACCTTGGAGGATGTAATGGGTCAGTTCAGCAAGCTGAAGAGTAGTAATCACCGGGACCTGATGGTATTCATCCCAGAGTATTAATAGAACTAAAAAATGAACTTGCGGAGCTACTGTTAGAAATATGCAATCTGTCCCTAAAATCGAGTGTAATACCGGAAGACTGGAGGGTAGCCAATGTTACTCCGATTTTTAAGAAAGGTTCCAGAGGAGATCCGGGAAATTATAGACCGGTGAGTCTGACGTCGGTGCCGGGCAAGATGGTGGAGGCTATTATTAAGAATAAAATTGCAGAGCATATACAAAAAACATGGACTGATGAGACAAAGTCAGCACGGATTTAGTGAAGGGAAGTCTTGCCTCACCAATCTAATGCATTTTTTGAGGGGGTAAGCAAACATGTGGACAATGGGGAGCCGGTTGATATTGTATATCTGGATTTTCAGAAGGCGTTTGACAAAGTGCCGCACGAAAGACTCCTGAAGAAATTGCAGAGTCATGGAATCGGAGGTAGGGTATTATTATGGATTAAGAACTGGTTGAAAGATAGGAAGCAGAGAGTAGGATTGCGTGGCCAGTATTCTCAGTGGAGGAGGGTAGTTAGTGGGGTCCCGCAGGGGTCTGTGCTGGGTCCGTTGCTTTTTAATGTATTTATAAATGACCTAGAGATGGGAATAACTAGTGAGGTAATTAAATTCGCCGATGACACAAAATTATTCAGGGTCGTCAAGTCGCAGGAGGAATGTGAACGATTACAGGAGGACCTTGCGAGACTGGGAGAATGGGCGTGCAAGTGGCAGATGAAGTTCAATGTTGACAGTGCAAAGTGATGCATGTGGGTAAGAGGAACCCGAATTATAGCTACGTCTTGCAAGGTTCCGCGTTAGGAGTTACGGATCAAGAAAGGGATCTGGGTGTCGTCGTCGATGATACGCTGAAACCTTCTGCTCAGTGTGCTGCTGCGGCTAGGAAAGCGAATAGAATGTTGGGTGTTATTAGGAAGGGTATGGAGTCCAGGTGTGCGGATGTTATAATGCCGTTGTATCGCTCCATGGTGCGACCGCACCTGGAGTATTGTGTTCAGTACTGGTCTCCGTATCTCAAAAAAGATATAGTAGAATTGGAAAAGGTACAGCGAAGGGCGACGAAAATGATAGTGGGGATGGGACGACTTTCCTATGAAGAGAGGCTGAGAAGGCTAGGGTTTCAGCTTGGAGAAGAGACGGCTGAGGGGAGATATGATAGAAGTGTATAAAATAATGAGTGGAATGGATCGGGTGGAGGTGAAGCGACTGTTCACGCTATCCAAAAATACGGACTGAGGGCATGAGTTGAAGCTACAGTGTGGTAAATTTAAAACGAATCGGAGAAAATTTTCTTCACCCAACGTGTAATTAGACTCTGGAATTCATTGCCGGAGAACGTGGTACGGGCGGTTAGCTTGACGGAGTTTAAAAAGGGGTTAGATAGATTCCTAAAGGACAAGTCCATAGACCGCTATTAAATGGACTGGAAAAATTCCTCATTTTAGGTACAACTTGTCTGGAATGTTTTTACGTTTGGGGAGCGTGCCAGGTGCCCTTGACCTGGATTGGCCACTGTCGGTGACAGGATGCTGGGCTAGATGGACCTTTGGTCTTTCCCAGTATGGCACTACTTATGTACTTGTACTTAAGTCTGTCGTATCCCAGGGCTTCTCCTTAGATAATTTTGTGAACCAGGGTGCAGATTTTGAAAGCAATGCGTTCTCTGATTGGGAGCCAGTGTAGTTTTTTGCAGAGAGGTTTTGCGCTTTCGAGTTGTGTCTTTCCAAATATGTCTGGCTGCCGTGTTTTGAGCGGTCTGAAGTTTCTTTAAGGTTTGTTCTTTGCATCCCACATAAATGCCATTGCAGTAGTCGATGTGGCTTAGTACCATTGACTGTATCAGGTTGCGAAATGTGTCCCTTGGGAAGAATTGTTTCATGTGTTTGAGTTTCCACATTGAGTGGAACATTTTCTTTGTTGTGGATTTCACTTGGCTCTCTAGTGTTACGTTGCGATCCATTGTAACGCCTCCCATACTCATTCATGTTGCAGTACTCGACGGACTCTGAGATGGAATCAGCGATAGCCTTCTCCCAAACCTAAGTGGAAAATGGACCCAGAACTTCTTTATCTTCTTCTATAACCCAAGCCATGTACTTTCTCTACCACAGAGGGCTTTGGACACCATGAAAATGCAAATATTTAAAATGTAATAAAAATAATTTATTAAAAAAAAAGAGAGAATGGCACTCATGGACAAGGTGGCCGCAGATGATCTAGGACAGCCAGTCACAGGGATCGACCAACAAGGCTGTTAAGAACTTCCCAAAGCGACTGAAGACTTGTGTTAAAGCTGGGGGTGGGCACTTTGAGCATCACAGTGACTGTAAAATTCTGACATGTTGTTAATTGTATCTTTTGAATGATGCCATTTTACTGAGTTTTAGCTCGGAGCAAAAATCGATAGGTTGTAATACTAAAATATCAGTAACATCAACATAGCTTAAGATAATTAAAAGTTGTTTAATAGTAATATGTAAGTATGATGTCTAAATAAGTACATACACTTTCTCATTGAAATTCAAAGCGCTTGCTGAGAAAACGGCAAAAAACTATAGGGGGTTACTTTTTTTTTTTGCCTCACCCTGTAGATAAGGAGCATCCCCTATTTGGGATGTTATAGTTTTGGTCTTACGGAATCTTCTCAGTCAAACCCAGGACATCACTTGTGGCTACCCAGGAATCTTTTTAAATGTATTTTAAATTTCCAGCCTCCTACCCCACTTATCCCACTATTGCATTGACGTCTACAGAATGCAAGTGCCAGGTTACATAGACCTATGTCTGACCACTAGGTGTCACTGTTATACAATAGCTTGGACTCCTTGCCTCCCTCACCCCTAGGGCTTGTGAACCCTACAGTATCCCTGGCCAAATGCAGGACCAAAGCTAGGAATTGAACCCAGGACCCTTCTCATTGCATTTTACCAAGGACCTACAGCCCATATGAGTTTTTAAAGCTTGTACAGAGAATACAAATCACTTTCTGTTTCTACCATTCCCCTTCATGTTGCCTTATCAGGTACCCTTCTGCCCAATATCCACTGATCTGGTCACTCCCAGTAACTTTTTCAGGTCATGCTGATCTGTTTTCCTGCTCTAGTGCAACAGTTTTGAGTAGCCTAATGGTTAATGCAGTGGGCTTTGATCCTAGTGAGCTGGATTTCATTCCCACTGCAGCTCCTTGTGACCTTGGGCAAGTCACCTAACCTTCTATTGCCCCAGGTACAGAGAAGTACCTGTTATGGTGGTCCTTTTACAAAGGCACGCTGAAAATGGCTTGTGGTAGTGTAGGTGTGGGTTTTAGGCGTGTGCCGATCCATTTTTCAGCACGCCTGTAAAAAAGCCCTTTTTAAAATTTTGGCCGAAAATGGATGTGTGGCAAAATGAAAATTGCTGCGTGTCCATTTTGGGTCTGAGACCTTACTGCCAGCCATTGGCCTAGTGGTAAAGACTCATGTGGTAACCGGGCAATAATGACCTATGCGCATCAAATGCCACGGCGCACGGCTGCTACGCTCAGCTGAAAATTAAAAAAATATTTTTCAGATGCACATATTGGATGCTTGCCAAAAATGAAATTACCACAAGAGCCATGTAGTAACTCCCTTTTGGAGTAGGTTGGGTGAGCATAGAGTTTTTTCTTTTTTTGTTACATTTGTACCCTGTGCTTTCCCACTCATGTCAGACTCAATGTGGCTTACATAAACAGGTACTTATTTGTACCTGGGGCAATGGAGGGTTAAGTGACTTGCCCAGAGTCACAGGGAGCCGCCTGTGCCTGAAGTGGGAATCAAACTCAGTTCCCCAGGACCAGAGTCCACCACCCTAACTGCTAGGCCACTCAGATGCTTATGTGACTTAGTAAAAGGACTCCATAATGTGTTTACCTCTAGTATTGTTATAGAAATGATTAATACTAGTAGGTGTTCATTTCCAAAAGTCACTCTCACAGGCTAAGATGACAGCAGCTCTGCATCTGTCCACACCCTCTGTGAATCCTAGTAAGCAGAGCTACCCAGATCCAGGAGGAAGAGTTCTCAACCAGCCCTGGTTTTTAACTTACAGCCCAAAGTAATGCGGGATTCACAGTCCCTGATGCTTATCATTGGAATCAGTGCTGCAGGTCTCATCCTGAAATCAGGATGATGTTGGAAATCCAGGACTAGCCTAAAATCACCCTCTGGAACTGGGTAACTCAGCAAGTCTGCATATATTGAATGCACTTGCCTATGTTTTATACATCAATATAATGGATTGGAGGTATTAAATCTAGAGAAACAAAATGGGCAACTGTACACCCAGAATAAGAACTTCTATCTGAAATTTTATGTCAAACAGTAGACCCTACCTAGTTATCCATGGCAAACAGGGCTGGATTTAAGATTACAGCACTCAAAGGCAGAGGACTGGTGGGAAGTGGGAGATCCCCGAGCCCCAGTTTTTACTACTACTACTATTTAACATTTCTAAAGCGCTACTAGGGTTACGCAGCGCTGTACAATTTAACATAGTTTTTGGCTGACTTCCAAATGTGATGTCCTAGGCTCTTTCCTATGTCTAAGCCCACTCCTGGTGGAAAAACTCATCTGAAATTCCTATTTTCATGGGGGTTAATTTCAGACGCACTAGTTTCCAGCTTTTCACCTCCATAAGCCTAGATGTTACCTTTGGGACCCCCTGAGAAAAAGAAATATGGTCACAGTTATATCTTGGATGTAATAACAGTATCTTTTCTGAACTGCCAAGTGCAGGTATGTTTCTGTCAATTCTGTGAAGCCTGGGTTGTGATTTATGGCAACATGATTTAACCATTTCTTTTACAATGGAAGATTATTTCTGATTTCTCAGCCTGTCTGGACCCTCCCCCTTTGCACAGTAGGACCTGTAAGTGATATAATCTTAACATGCATGCCTGTCCTCTTATTTATTTATTTTTTGGAAGGGGGGGGGGTGTATGAAAAGTGGGTTTTCTAGGCAGGTGTGACAGAGCAGAGACAGGTCTGGGAGAAGCCTGCTGTTGCTCTCAGCATCCTCTCTTTCCTGCCCGGGTGGAGGGTCTCCGGAGGCTCTCTTGTGCATTGTGTGTCTAGGAAATATCACTGAGACTGGCAACAGGTTCATTTTGGTTCCCACGGAGCCAGGGGGAGGCGCAGGCTCATGGTGACATGTCCTGTGTAGGACGGAAAGTTGAGGGCGGGAGGGGGTGGCAGTTCCTAGAGATGGTCCTCTGTCTTCAGCCTGTGTGTGCAAACAACAGACCTCACCCCACGGTCTCTGGGTCGGAGGCAGCATCTCACTAGAGCCTCTACTGTCTGGACAGAGCCAGCTGAGGGGGGGGGCTTCTGAACACCCCCCACCATCATTACCACCAGGGCCTGGCCTTTTCTCCTTTCTGTGGATTTACAAATTCCCCACGCCTGGGGAGCCACTGACCCTGAAGGGGGGGATGGAGCAGTGCCCGTTACTTCTCCTCATCTTCCTGTGTCTGCAAGTTTGTCAAGGTAAGACAGAGACCCTCCCTCCCCTCCCACAGTCAGACAGAGAATGAGAGAAAGAGAGACTGTTTCAATGTGATGCCATGAAAGACAGAGAGAAATGTCAGGGGGAAAGGGGAGAGACTGTCTCCACTTTAGTGTCAGGGTGTGGGGGTAAGAGAGAGTTCGGCAGGGGGAGGGAGGACCCCCGCTCTCTTCACCCTCTCTTTGGGCAGAAGCAGCTCTCTTATGTGATGTCACAACTGAGTTTTTACTTGATTATGACATCAAAGAACAAACCTGTTTGCCAACTGCATTGAAGCTTCACTGTGCCACCCCCCACCCCATCCCACCCTCTATATCCAGAGACCCAAAGGAAAGGGTAGTAAACTTCAGATCAGTATCCACGATTCCCAACTTTACTCTTGCAGGTTGTGATCCCTTTGCCACAAAGGGTGGGGGCAGGAATTGTCGGGGTGCTCCCTGGTATTTTCAGCTCCCTGCTGGTGTTTTCTCCTTAGAAAGAGCCTGGCTGGGATTCCTCACCCCTCTCCCACAAAGCGTTTCCTGAGAGGGGGGGGCAGCAGGATGGGGGCATTGTATGAGGTGCCCTCAGTCCCCAGGCAGGAAGCTGAGCGATAAGGGCAGAACAATGATGGGGCCGGATCTCCAAAATGCAGTCCCTGTATGGACCATGAGAGGAGGCAAGAGACTGCTCCTTCCTGTCTCGCTTTTGAATCTTATGTGAGACGGAGGAAGCTCTAATGAGGCTGTTAGTCCTTTATATAGCTCCTTATGACCTTGGGCAAGTTACTTAATCCTCCATTGCCCAACCAACATTCTGCACCTCTAGCAGTGCTATAAAAATGATTACTAAATGCATTACTTTGAAAACACACTGAAAAATTGTCTGGCTAGGAAAGATTCCCTGCCCCCTGCTCCAGAGATACTGCCTTCCCTTCCCGTCGCTGTCTCGTCAGGGAGAGACTGCTCTGCCACCCTGTTCTCTCTCCGACAGTAGAGCAGGTTTACATTTAAATAGGCTGTTGCCTAGGGCGTCACATTTTGAAGGTGTCACATATCTGCCTGCTCCTGCTTACAGTAAGGCGGTGGTGGATCTCAATCCAGTCCTCGGGACACACCCAGCCAGTCAGATTTTCAGGATATCCACAATGAATATGCATGAGAGGGACTTGCGAGCTCAGGATCGCCATTGTATGCAGATCTCGTTCATATTCGTTATCAAACCAAAGTAACTACTCTGCTTGACATGTAAAATTATTACATTTCTTTATTGAAAACACATCATAATGCTTATAAAATTCTTATTTTTCTATGTAATCCAAAATTATTTCCTTAACTGGACACTCCCCTCATTAGTTAGTGGTTCTTTTTCATAGAAATGATGGAATATTTGAAGTGAATCCATACGTATAAGTTTAAAACTTGTGAAACAAAAAATAGACAGTTCCCATAACTTTGACTGTGGTGTGTATGGTATGGATGTGTTGATATGTGTTGCATTACATAGAAAAATAAGAATTTTATAAGCGTTATGATGTGTTTTCAACAAAACTCAACAATCTAAAAAAGCTGGAGAGCAAAATCTACACAGAAACTATAACAAGTGAATCAATTTGCTCTTATATTGGCTCCCACTCACTACAGATAGAAGACCAAAGAAATTCTTTAACTAAAGGAACCTCAACTGCCTGGGGTGCCCCAAAGTATGTCTAAACCCCCAGTAACAGCTACTATCATGGGTTTGTGTGTTTTCAACAAAGAAATATAATAATTTTACATGTAAAGCAGAGTAGTCACTTTGGCAGGGCCGCCAAGAGACTGGGCCGGGCCCGGGGCAAGGCCGCCCCTGGGGCCCCGCCCCCCGAGGTCCCCGCCGCCGCTACACCCTCCCCCCCCCGAGGTCACTGCTGCTGCTCCCCCTTCCACCCGCCCCCTCCGTCCACCACCAGGCCGGGCCCCCTGCATTGAAATCACAGTGCCTCTCACCTCCCTGTGAAAGCGCTGCAGGCAGCAGGGCAGCAGATCGCCTCCCTTCGGCCCTCCTTCCCTCCTTATGTCCCGCCCTCGCGGAAGTTACGTCAGACGAGGGCAGGACACAGGGAGGGAAGGAGGCCCGAAGGGAGGTGATCTGCTGCCTGCAGCGCTTTTACACGGAGGTGAGAGGCGCTGTGATTTCAATGCAGGGGGCCCGGCCCGGTGGCGGATGGAGGGGGGCGGGTGGAGGGGGGAGCAGCAGCGGTGACCTCGGGGGGTGGAGGGGGTGGAGGGGGTAGCGGCGGCGGTGACCTTGGGGCCCAGTGGCAGATGGTCGACGACGGAGGGCGGGTAGGACTGCGGCGCCGGGCCCCCCTTGGAGGCCTGGGCCTGGAGAATTTTGTCCCCCCTGCCCTCCCCTCTTGGTGGCTATGTACTTTGGTTTGATATAGCTTGATTGTAACTAGATTGAAATCAAGATACTTAGGTATTGGTGTGTTTCATATTCATTAGGAATATCCTAAAAAGCTGGCCTCTAGGCAGCCCTCAAGGACTGGGATTGAAGACCTAGGACCTAGACATGGGCAAAGGTATAATCATTCTTTTGGACATGAGTGCTACTTCAGCTTTGGTCAAGCGCTTATTTTTAGCTTGTTATAACAGCTTGGCATTGTGGGAGCTTCTTTACATTGTTTTAGGGTAGGTCATTCCCAATCCAGTCCTTTGGGGCACACCAAGTCCCATCGGGTTTTCAGGATATCCACAATGAATATGTATAAGATAGATTTGCATGCCCTGCCTTCTTAGCATGCAAATCTGTCTCATGCATATTCATTCTGGAAATCTTGAAAACCCAACTCAATTGTGACCCTGAAGGACCAATGGTTGCCCACTCCTGGTTTAGGTCCTTCCTATCTGATTGTGCTTTTTGTGTAGATGTCTATACCAGTCCTCAGGGAAGGGGATGGGATTTGATATACTGCCTTTCTATGGTTACAATCAAGGTAATTTACATATTAAATAGAGGTAATCATTTTATACCTGGGGTAATAGTTAAGTAACTTGCCCAGAGTTACAAGGAGCTGCAGTGGGAATTGAACCCAGGTTCTCGGGCCGCTGCACTAACCACTAGGCTACTTCAGGATAGCCACAATGGAGTGGGGGAGTAGCTTAAAGGTTAGTGCAGTGGGTTAGGGCCCTGGGGAACTGGATTTGATTCCCTATGAGCCTGGGCAAGTTACTGAATCCTCCATTGCCCCAAGTACCAAATAAGCACCTGTACATACTATGTAAACTGTATTGATTGTAACCACAGAAAGGTGGTATATCAAGTCCCATCCCCTAGTGTTTAAAAACACAGTATTGAAGCACCAGTGGGCAGCCTTCCCTCTGACATAGACCCACCTATGCGGAAACAGGAAGTTGCATCAGAGAGAAGGCTGTGGGGGTGGCGCTAAGCAGCATGCATTGGTTGCTAAAAAAAAGTGGGATTTAAAAAGTGGGGAGGGGGAGCTCAGAGCCCAGATTGCCTGCAGGGGGGAGGGAGGGAGTGGAGTTCCTTTGCCCACCCACCTTCGGCCCAGGCCCACCCAAAATTGGGTGCCTGCCTAAGCCACTGAGAAGCATTGCCCCTCCCTCTCGGTCACAATACAGTGGTTTGTGTTACTAATTCTATAATGGCTTGCACATGCCTAATACCATTATAGCATTCACTTCACTGGCTTCCTATCCATTTCCGCATACAGTTCAAACTCCTCTTATTGACCTATAAGTGCATTCACTCTGCAGCTCCTCAGTACCTCTCCACTCTCATCTCTCCCTACATTCCTCCCCGGGAACTCCGTTCACTGGGTAAATCTCTCTTATCTGCACCCTTCTCCTCCACTGCTAACTCAAGACTCCTCAAGACTCCGTTCCTTTTATCTTGCTGCACCTTATGCCTGGAATAGACTTCCTGAGACGGTAGGTCTAGCTCCATCTCTGGCCGTCTTCAAATCTAAGCTAAGAGCCCACCTTTTTGATGCTGCTTTTAACTCCTAACCCTTATTCACTTGTTCAGAACCCTTATTTTATCATCCTCACTTTAATATTCCCTTATCTCTTGTTTGTCCTGTTTGTCTGTCCTAATTAGATTGTAAGCTCTGTCGAGCAGGGACTGTCTCTTCATGTTCAAGTGTACAGCGCTGCATACGTCTAGTAGTGCTATAGAAATGATAAGTAGTAGTAGTAATTGGCATCCCATTGTACCACCTAAATTGAGGCACAGAGGTTTAGAATTTCACTCTAAGGTGCTCATCAATCTGTGAGATCACTGCCCTCCCCACCCTGTCCCTGCTCCTCAGGGTCTGCTGTGTGGTCCTGCCTTGGGCACTCAGATCCAGCCCTGCTCTGTTCCTCTCAGCCCACCCCTCTGAAACAGAAGATTCCCTCACCCCTTCCTCTCATAAATTGATTCTCCAAGGGCTGCCCCCCCCATACAAGGGTATCAGGTACCCCAGGGCAAACTTCAGCCTCATGCCCTCATCCTCCCAGTTAACTCACGTCCCTGAGATTTTGCAACTAAACTCAACAACAATCCCTTCCAGAACAAGCCTGTAAAAATGCACATCACACCAAAGGCCAGAAAACAAAGTTTAATATGATATATAAATCTGTATCTATTTCTATCATACATAACAAGGGCAATTTCAAGGGCTGTGCAGCCAGAACATTTTTGTTTCCTGGAAAGTTTGAGAGAGGGGGTCATTTTTAATTTTTTTTAACTTTATGTCATCACAGCACAATGCCATTGACCCCTGGATTCTATAAAGTTAAGGCTCAACTTGACACTTTGTGCATGCAATTTATAGAATAAGTTCAGCTATCGTGCAACCTAATTTAATAATTATCTGTTAATTGGCATTAATGGACAATTATTGGCTTTGATTGGTGTTAATTGCTGCTAATTCACTTGTCCAACTGCCCCTAGTTGGTATTCTATGGTGCTGAACTTCTAAGAGGGTGTGGAAGTGGGAGGGGCATGGACAGGTCAGAGGTGGCTAGGTGTTCTGTGCATGGGTTATACAACGCTTGGGGTTACGCTTCCAGCTGCCAACAATTATTATTATTATTATTACAATCTTATATCCCGCAACTATCAATCAGTTCAATGCGGGTTACAATCAAAGACATTGAAGTACGGGCAGGCGTAGTTGGTCGCACCGACGGTTCTGCAGGAAACTGCGAACTTTGCTGGTGTTTTATAAGAGCAGTTCTGCATGGAACTGCCGTTCTAGAATTCACACTTAGCACGCATCATCTCAGCACCTGAATTTTGGCGCTTTTCCTTGAATCTACGCCGAAGAGTGTGCACTGTTGATGGCACATGATAAAACCCCCACAAATTTCATGGGGTTTTTTCTACTCATTTTTGTTTGCCAGTGACATGGGATACGTTGTTGACCTTTCTTTTGTCGTGTCAAACAAATTCACATTTTTATATTCCAAAAAATCATTTACATAAGAACATAAGCATTGCCATACTGGGACAGACCTCACCCCATGCTTGGAATAAACTCCCTGAGCCCATACGCCAGGCCCCCTCCCTGCCTATCTTCAAATCCTTACTCAAAGCCCACCTCTTCAATGTCGCCTTCGGCACATAACCATTACACCTCCATTGAGGAAATCTAGACTACCCCAACTTGACATTTCGTCCTTTAGATTGTAAGCTCCTTTGAGCAGGGTCTGGCCTTATTTGTTAAACTGTACAGCGCTGCATAACCCTAGTAACACTCTAGAAGTGTTAAGTTTAGTAGTAGTAGTAGTAGTAGAAGACAGACTGAAGGTCCATTAAGCCCAGCATTCTGTTTCCAATAGTGGCCAATCCAGGTCACAAGTACCTGACAAGATCCCAAAACAGTACAATACATTTTATGTTGCTTATCCTAGAAATAATCAGTGGATTTTCCCAAGTCCATCTTAATAATGGCTTATGGACTTGTCTTTTAGGAATTTAGCCAAACCTTTTTTAAACCCTGCTAAGCTAATTGCTTTTACCACATTCTCTGGCAATGAATTCCAGAGCTTAATTACACATTGAGTGAAAAAATATTTTCTCCAATTTGTTTTAAATGTACTACTTTCTAGCTTCATTGCATGCCGCCTAGTCATAGTATTTTTGGAAAGAGTAAACAAGCGATTCACGTCTACCTGTTCCACTCCACTCATTATTTTATAGACCTCTATCATATCTCCCTTCAGCCATCTTTTCTTCCTAGCTGAAGAGCCCTAGCCGCTTTAGCCTTTCCTCATAGGCAAGTCGTCCCTATGGAAATTAGCCACCCTCACTGCAGGTAAAAATACAGGCTGATGGTTCCTTGCGGAATTTTCAGGGCTACTGTTTTCCTTTCACCACAGCTCTTTGCCATCCACTTTCAATTTGGCACTTCAGGTGACTATCTAGTCTTGCCTAATGGTTCAGCCAGCCCTGATTGCCCCCATCCCCCTCACCCTTCCTCTCAGTGACTGTGGTGAGTCTTCACTCATTTCTTGCTACCTATTGCTCCCCCACCTTCTCTGTCACTGACTGGAGAGACTGCTTCTCCATCTCTCTCTGTCTGACTAAGAGAACACTCCTCCACCCCTCTTCCCTACTTGTTTTTTTTCTGATTCTGGAGAGACCGCTACTCTCTCTTTGTTTGGCTCTGGAGAGACTGTGCCCTCGGTCCTTCTAACTCTGAGCAGACCACCTCCCCGCCCATGTCTCTTCTTCTTTGACTGTGGAGAGACTGCTCTCTCTGTCTCTCCGTGACTGTGGAGAGACTGTTTCCCCACCCTCTCTCTATTTCTGATTCCCATGCTAAAGAATGACGCTCCCATGACTTCCTACAGGAAATCCTTTCGCTCCAGGACTATGCAGGCCTCTGCAAATTACACAAAAGCTCAAACGTAGACTCCAAACAGGAAAAAAAACAGGAAAGGTCCAAAAATGAGTCCCCATCACAGCTCCCCTGGGATTTCCTGAGCCCTTCCCTGACCAGCCTGGGCCAATAATAGTTCTATGGACATGAAGGGAGAGAGCAGGGGGCACTGGGAACTAATCACAGGGGGCAATACAGGTTGTCAACTCAACAGACTCTAGATTCACTCAACAATGTTGACCCAGTCCTGGTGCTTTTTCATAAAAAATGCAATTAAGAAATCATGGAGATTCAGCTGGGCAGGAGAGGTTTGTGCCTGGTGAAATCACGGTCAGTGGGCTATCAGGTGATATTTAGTGGCAACTAAATTGGACAGAGCCGCTGATTTTCAGCAAAGACCGCCATGGTTCTGGCCAGGCAGAGACAGGGAGGTCTAGGGGTGGTCGGGATGGAGCTGGAAGATGTACGGGCACAGGCAAGTTGGACCGTGCAAAAAGCTAACTGCCCGGTTAAGTAGGTGTGTACAGCATGAAATATTGAGTGGAGGTCCACCGAGACAGAGGAACACGGAAATCCCACAATGAAACAACAACAGAAAACGAAGAATAGGAAACAGACCAGGCTGACCAGGAACAAACTAGGAAACTTCAAATGCTAATAAAATATTCATTGGTGAAGACGCAACCAGCGCTGTGTTTCGGCAGTGAGCCTGCTTCAGGAGTCTTTATAAAACATACATAAAAACCATAAAATCGACGATAAACGTTGGTACAAACAGATCTCGAAGATGGTCTTGAGAAAGACTTTTACAACAAACGGAAAATCCAGCATAGAATGAGTTGTCTAAGTTCGAGATCTGTTTGTGCCAACGTTTATCATCAATTTTATGGGTTTACATATGTTTTATAAAGACTCCTGAAGCAGGCTGACTGCCAAAACACGGTGCTGTGTCGAGTCTTCACCAATAAACGTTTTATCAGCATTTGAAGTCTCCTCGTTTGTTCCTGGTCAGCTTGGTCTATTTCCCATTCTTCTTTATTTTCGGTCAGCACGGAATATTGGCCATATCCGCTTACTTTCCAGAATGTGATTATATGTGTTGTTGTATAACAGAGATAATATGTAAAACAAGATATATGATATGGGTTATGCTGTGGTATGTTATATAATACTAGTAAAAAAGGCCTGTTTCTGAAAGAAATGAAACGGGCGCTAGCAAGGTTTTCCTCGGAGTGTGTATGAGAGTGACTGTGTGAGAGAGCGAGAGAGTGAATGTGCGAGTGTGTGTGACAGAGAGAGAGTGAGACTGGGTGCGAGTGTGTCTGTGAGAGAGAGTGTATGTGTGAGATTGAGAGTGTGTGTGCCACCCCCTCCCTTTGAGTTCCAGGGTCGTACCCTCCCTCCCTTCGAGTTCCAGGGTCATCCCCTCCCTCCCTTCAAATTCCAGGGTCGTCCCCTCCCTCCCTCCGAGTTCCAGGGTTGTCCCCTCCCTCCCTCCCTCCATCCGAGTTCCAGGGTCATCCCCTCCCTCCCTCCATCCAAGTTCCAGGGTCGTCCCCTCCCCCCTCCGAGTTCCGGGGTCATCCCCTCCCTCCCTCCCTCCCTCCCTCCTCTCTCCCAGTTCCAGGGTCCCCCCTCCTCTCTCCCAGTTCCAGTGTCGTCCCTCCCTTCCAGTTCCAGGCCCCCTCCCTACGAAGTTTGAAAGTCATCTTGACTTACCTTGTTGGGGTTACGGCGGCCGCCAGCAGCGGTAAAAGGCGTGCAGGCTCGGCCCTTTTCTCTCTCTCAGCTGTGGTCCCGCCCTCATTTCCTGTTTCTGCAAGGGCGGGACCACAGCTGAGAGAGAGAAAGGGGCCTAGGCTGCATGCCTTTTACTGCTGCTGGCGGCCGCCGTAACCCTGACTTGGTAAGTGAAGATGGAATGACCGGCACCGATACCTGAGCGGGAAGCGAGAGGGACGTGGGGTTGCGGAGGAGAGTGGCAGCGATGCAGAGGCGACCACAGTAACATCTCCTGACGTCAGGCACGCAGGCTTCTACTGTGGGCGAGTGACGTCAGGAGATGGTTAGGTGGCAGAGCTGGTGGTGGGAGGCGGGGCTAGTGGTTGGGAGGTGGGGATAGTGCTGGGCAGACTTATACAGTCTGTGCCAGAGCCGGTGGTGGGAGGCGGGGATAGTGCTGGGCAGACTTATTCGGTCTGTGCCGGGGCTGGTGGTTGAGAGGCGGGGATAGTGCTAGCCAGACTTATACGGTCTGTGCCCTGAAGAGGACAGGTACAAATAAAAAGTAGCACATATGAATTTATCTTGTTGGGCAGACTGGATGGACCATGCAGGTCTTTTTCTGCCGTCATCTACTTTGTTATGTTATGTTATGTTATGTTATGTTACGAACGCAGGTAGCCTCATTGGAACGTTGGAGGAGCAAATTATTAGATTAGATGTAATATAAGATATATATCATGAGTCAGCTGTGATAGTTATTATGAGTAGGATGTCATATGAGATATTTAACATGGGCACTCCAGGTAGGAATTGCTTCGGGGTTCCACTGCTCACCCCGATATTCAGTACCACAGCACGGACATGGCCTAGCATTGAATTTCCAGGCTTCATTCAGCCTATGAGTGTCAGCAGCATAAAAACTACTTAGCACTGTGGGCAGAATATTTCCTCCCTCCTCCCCCACCACCCCCGGACACGTAACAGGGTAAATTCAAGACCAGATCAACCCTGTTGGATGAATCTTGAGCCAGTTGACAGTCCTACTTGGGTAAAGAC
Organism: Microcaecilia unicolor; assembly: GCF_901765095.1. Lineage (NCBI taxonomy): Eukaryota > Metazoa > Chordata > Amphibia > Gymnophiona > Siphonopidae > Microcaecilia > Microcaecilia unicolor. The sequence goes on from NC_044033.1 coordinate 207,682,939, forward strand.
CAAAGGGGAGAGAGCACTGACCTGAATGATAGGTAAAGAGCAGGTTGTTCTGGAAACTAGGTGAAGGGTAGAGAACAGGAGTCATTGGAAACTAAAGGAGGAGGATAGAGCGGTGAGTAGAGGATTATGGGAACTGACCAAAGGACAGTGAGCGGAGGATTCTGGGAACTGACTGAAGGAGGGTGATTAGAGGATTCTGGGATGCATGATTCCCTCTTACCCAACTGTATAGAGTGACAGAAGTTAGTTTCATAGCAACCCCTTTTCTCTCTGCCTTGTCCTAGCTCAGTTTTGTCGTCCTGTTTCATGCAGGTCTGCGCTGTCTGAACTCCAAGGATTCTTGTGCCAATGGTGGGATATGCCTGAGTTTCCACAATGGCACTATGGCTTGCCGGTAAGTGCACCTACATAGCCTTGGTTCTGGATGGTTAATACTCTGGTAGACACAGAGTATTATAGAAGAGCTGGATCTGCTTGGGATATTCTCCAGGAAAGCCAGGATCTGTTTGTGCAGCGCTGTGTACGCCTTGTAGCACTATAGAAATGCTAAATAGTAGTAGTAGTAGTAGGGTAACACTTTGGTAGAGCTTGGGATTAATGGTTGGATAATGTTCTAGTAGAACTGGAGCTTATCTGGGCTTTGGTTGAAGAATGCTTCTGTAGAACCAGGCCTTAACCAGGCTCTGGACAGGAAGTTCTCGTGGGGTATCAACCAAGGCTCGGTTGGATAATGCTCCAGTAGAGCTGGAGATTAACTGGGCTTTGGCTGAGTTATAAAACAAGAGACTAGCTGGACGCTGGATGGTTCATTCTCTGAGAGGACCGGGGATTAGTCAAGCTTTAGTGGATGTTGCTCTAGTAACGGCTTTAATGCTTTATTATTATTTATTTGGATTTAACTCCCACCTTTTCAGTAGTAGCTCAAGGCCTGTCCCAGAGGGTTTATGATCTAAGTTTGTACTTGAGGTAATGGAGGATTAAGGGCCCCTTTTACAAAGCGGAGGTACCTGTACCACTGTTTTGCAGTTCATCATTTCGGCGCTACCGCTGGCCCACCGCAAGAGCCATCAGTACTGCCACCCCCACTGTGCACCATTTCCAGCATAACAGAATTATTTTTTTGCACTGGGGGCTTTGGTGCTGCCCGATTACCACCGGGTTAGCACAGAAGCCCTTACCACCTCTTAATAAGTGCCATTAAGGGCTCCCCCCCTCCTCCGGAAATGGCTGCCCAGCAAGTTTGGGGTTTTTTTGCCTTTTACCCACAGCATTAGAAGGGGCCTTGGCGCACTGCAAATTCATGCACTGATGCTACCACAGGGCCCCTTTTGCTGCAGTTTGGTAAAAGGGGCCCAACATCACTTGCCCAAGATCACAGTGGTGGGATTTGAACTAGGCTTCTCTGGTTGCCAGTCTGGTACTCTAGGCTACTTCTTTGTTCCACTTGAATTTCCTGGGCATCAGTTGTGTAATGCTCCTGTAGAGCTGGCGGTTGGTTGATTAGGCAATACTTCAGTAGAGCTGGGATTTTTGGTTAATTAGGCAATACTTCAGTAGAGCTGGGATTAACTGGACTCTGATTAGGTAATACTTCAGTAGAGCTAGGATTAGTTGGACTTTAGTTAGGTAATACTTCAATAGAGATTGGATTAGCTGGACTCTGATTAGGTAATATTTCAGTAGAGCCTGGATTAGTTGGACTCCGATTAGGTAACACTTCAGTAGTGCTGAGATTAGCTGGACTCTAATTAGATAATACTTCAGTAGAGCTGAGATTAACTGGACTCTGATTAGGTAATATTTCAATAGAACCAGATTATCTGGATTCTAATAAGGCAATGCTTCAGTAGAGCTGGGATTACTTGGACTCTCATTAGGAAACACTTCAGTAGAGCAGGGATTAGCTGGGTTTCAGTTGGGTAAAGCTCTGGTCAAGCCAATGATAAGTAAGGTTCTATTTTCTCTCACAGGTGTGACTCTGGATTTGTCGGAGAGCGATGCCAGTTCCCGGACCCCTGTGTTCTCAGCCGTTGCCGTAACGGTGGCACCTGTACAGTTCTGCTCCGCCCCTCGTCCGCTGGCTTCCTCTGCTCCTGTCTGCCAGGGTTCACTGGTGAAGAGTGTCAGGGCATGATCGGGGATGCCTGCTTCCCACAGCCCTGCAGAAATGGAGGAACCTGTCAGCGGTTCTCCACCTCTGAATACCAGTGCAAGTGTATCCCTGGCTGGACTGGTGAGAGCTCAGTGATACTGGGGGGCAAGGTGGGAGAAGAAAATACATCCTGGAATTGGTGAAACCCCCACCCCCAACTGCCATAAGCAGAGGGAAGAGAATAGGCGTTGTGGTATAGATATATTATATAGATGTTATCACATGGGAAAGGTACTATATAATGGGAATAGTTTATATTGTTCAAGCATGAGAAGCCCCCTAGTGGCAGGGGAAGAAAAGCAGAAAGCCACAGTATAGAATAGACACAGGCAGACTGCAGGGACCAGGGTTTTCCTATTTACCAACATCTACCACATGGGTTTAGTGATACTGATTACAAATATAGGGATCCTTAGGCCACTTAGGCGCCGACGCACACCCAAACGGGCGTCAATTTGGTATAACCGACCGGCTACCATGTGGCCAAGGCGGTAATTTCATTTTTTACGCGTGTCTGCTACACGCGCCAGAAAATAATTTTTATTTTCTGGCGCATGGTAAAAAACATTCTACATGCGTAGACCATTACCGTCCGGTTAACATGTGAGACCTTACCGCTAAGTGAATGGGTGTCGGTAAGGTCTCAGACCCAAAATGGACGAACGGCAATTTTCATTTTGCCGCACATCCATTTTCGGCTGAAATTTTTCAAAAAGGCATTTTTTTACAGGTGCGCTGAAGAATGGATCTGCGCGCGTCCGAAACACGCACTTACACTAGCGCAGGCCATTTTTCAGTGCACCTTAGTAAAAGGACGCCATAACTGGCATGATTATTGCAGAAACAATTTTCAGAACCATTAATCAAAGTGAATCACTATTTTCCTGGATGAAACAGGTCCCTCTCCCACCAAGCTAAAAGTGGGTGCCAGCCTTCATGATCTGCATACTTTTAGCCAGGTGAAAGAGAGATATTTTCAGGGCTGGGGTTTTGCACCCCCACTCTCCCACCCACACAAAAAGAGCTATCTTCAAAGGAAAACCTTGCACAGAATTTTGCACTAGTACTTTCTCATCCCACCCATTTCCAGCGTGAGTAATGCAAGGGGGCTATTTTCAAATGGCCCCATCTTGCTGTATTAATCTCTCTTTAGATAACTGTACTCAGAACATACACGCAGGTATGCTGGAGTAATTTATATCCTTCCTATAATCTGTTATAAAATGTTATGGGTAGTGAGTGAAATATGACATAGATCCAGTGTATTTTTTCTAGCGAAAAAGATGCCGGGCCACCCTTCAGGGGTAGGGTAATCACTTAGGGACCTACCTCACAATAGCTAGGCCCCCTGCAATCAGTCACAGAATCTATGACAAGGCAGAATTGGTGTGTCGAGCCTGAGCTCTTTCATTAAAACTTGGGGACCATGGGTCAATTTTTGCAGACAATGGAAAAGGTGCCGGTACTCAGTACCCCGAAGTACCCCCTCAAAAAAAGCCCTGAATAGATCTCATGTATATGAAATAGAAATAGTGAGCAATGTTCAGAAACACTTGAGTGCTTTTTTCCCCTTATTTATTATTTTATTTTCATGATTTAATAAAAGTAACATTATTAAAGCATAAAATAACAGCTTTGACTAATTAAATGAAGACTCTATTTTCCAAGCAAAGACCTCTTTGGTGAATTTCCATCACAGTCTAAAGCTGTAAATTCCCAGTGTAAACTTTCTTAATAATATCTTTGAAAATTGACGAAGACATATATATTTCTTGTTATGACATTTGGGGTATGTTTACTAAGGTGTGTTAGCGATTTTAACGCACCTGTAAAGTTTGTGCCCATACATTTCTATGGGCGCGTTAGCGTTTAACGCGCATAAACCGTTTCCCCTTAGTAAACGTAGGCGAGAATCACAAGAAGCTCATTCCAGATAAAAGCTTTCTTGAACTGCGGTGCCGTTAAAAATTTGTGAAACTGCACATCCTTTGGATTATAGAGGAAGGTGAGTCCACAAATGCGCTCCTTCCACATCAAACATCCTGGATCTACAGTCCTCCAGTCTAATATGTCTATAGGAGAAGTTTGTCACTCAAACGTAGTGAACGCTGGGGACGATGTATTCTCAGCATCATAGCCTACACTGCCGACGTCTTGTTATGAATTGATTTGTAAATAAGTGTCAAAATCTTTAATTAAATGATATCGGCTGCCAGTGAAACAGCAGATTTAATTTAGGTTGGTAAAATTCTCTGGTGGCTTTACAGAGAGATTTGGTGATCTGTAGAATGGCCCGATTTATCTGTGGGTCATGGGCCTTCCTGTAGCACGATCAAAGCAATTTACAATTATTATGTATGGGTACTTTTCTCTGTCCCTAGTGGGTTCACAAGTTAAGGGGCCCTTTTAGTAAGCGACAGTAAGCCCAACGCAGGCTTACTGCTTGCCATTTCAGTACTACTGCCATCCCCACACGGGCGCCGGCAGTAGTTGCATCCCCAGCATGCGCCTTTTCCTGTGCTAGCGGAAATATTTTAAATATATTTCCACAGGGAGGGAGGTCACCTGGCGGTAATTTGGCAGCGTCGCACGCTGCCTAGTTTTTGCCTGGTTAGCGCAGGAGCCCTTATCGCCACGTCAATGAGTAGTGGTAAGTACTCCCCCCCCTCCACATGGCCATGTGGTAAGAGCAATGTTACTGCATGGCCATATATTTTACAGCCTTTTTACCTGCTGCGGTAAAAAGGGCCACGTCCCCTGTCGCTAGCGCAGGGCCCTTTTTACCGCAGGTTAGAAAAAGGACCCCTATTGTACCTGGGGCAATGGAGGCTTAGATGACTTACTCAGAGTCACAAGGAGGTACAAGGGAATTGAACTCAGGGTCTTGCATGACCCACTGCACTAACCGTTAGGCCACTCCTCCACTCAGGAAAAGGTGAGTGGTCTGGGGGTGGAGCTAAAGTGGCAAAACTTTCAGTGGTGAAATTTGACTGCTGAACTGCCGATGGGTAAATAGCACATCTAATTACTGAACGTATAACTAGGCATATCTACTGCTGAGATGGCCAGATATATTTACAATTTAATTGCTGGCTGCACTGCACAATATTGACCTCATAGTATAACACATGATATATGATTTTTATGTTTCAACGGTTTTTATTGATGACAAATCAGCAAATACAACTTTACTATAACACATTAATATCATGTTTGACAGTAACACAACTGGCACTCATCCTTATTGATAGTCATCAAATTTTTTACATTTTAACCCTCCCCCTCAACTATTTATGTTTCAACAATTCGCTTATTGATGACAGAACGATCATCTCCAACAAGTGCGATGTACATAGGTCAAACATCAGATTTTGTTCCCCCACAACAGAACATTAATATCAGTCAGCAAGCTTTGTCTGTTATCTCCCCCCCCCCCTTTATATTCAACAAGTTAGTACTATAGCAGTGTTTTGTCCCCAGTGTCAACCTTTAACATTCCCCTCCCTGCCCTACCCATCCCCCAGTCCCCAGGGTAGATGTTTGCCCAGCCAATTATGAGATCGTTTTGCCCTAGTATATGTGTCGTTCCACTATGGGCAACTTTCAAGTGTGGACAACAGCAAATTCCAGATGAGGGGTCCTTTTTCCCTTAGTACCCCCCAATCCTCTATTCGGCCAACCTTCATGAAAATGCCATTGATTGATCACAAAGTGATCCCTAACGCGCCCCTCAATGAGCATATATCTCCCTGCAGTTAACTGGTATAATAGGATAAGGTCTCTCATCCCCCCAGAGCTCTGACCCCCCCCCCTCCCCCGCTGTCTCATTCACTCCACATTCATCCCAATACATTCATCACCTGGCTTCTGGATCTAGGTGCCATGATGTTTAGGTAAGCTCCCCATACTCTAATGAACAACTTCCTCCTGTTCCCAAAATGACGGGCCCCTTGTGCTTCCCATAGCATCAGTGCATGTAATTTATTCCTCCAATACCAATAGGATGGAGGGGTGCCTGAAATCCAATGGTTGAGTATACATTTTTTCCCCAGGATGCAGGACTTACTAAGGAACAATTTCTCCTCTCGAATGATATATGATTTTATGTATTGTTGTATAACATAGATACTATGTAATACAAGCTATATGACATGGGCTATGGTGTGGTATGTACTATAATACTGTTTATTGCACATAAGATATAAGATATATATCATGAGTCAGCTGTGATAGTTACTAGGAGTAGGATATTAGATATATAACATAGGTGTGGTGTGATATGTTTCAGGCAAGAACTGCCAGCAGATGGATTACTGCTCTGTGAATCGTTGCGCCAATGGGGGTAAATGCATCAACACTTACCCTGACTTTGTCTGCCAGTGCCCGCCAGGCTTCGAGGGTGAGGCATGCGAACGGGACATTGACGAGTGCCAAGGAGACCCCAGCCCCTGCCAGAATGGTGGGGTCTGCCTGAACCGGGTGGGCTCCTACGAGTGTTCCTGTCCTTCCGGCTTCTCTGGCTCTGGTTGTGAGTTCCAGCTGGGGTCCTGCACCCCATCTATGTGTCCTAATGGAGGCACTTGCCGGCAGATTGGCCAGGGGCTCTTTGAGTGCGTGTGCTCTCCTGGTGAGTTGACAGGACACCATATTACACTCGAGAGTGTGGCGCAGTATGGTTTACCCTTCCCCCTCCCGGCATGCCATACAGAACAATCCTGGTTTCTAATAGCTACTTGAGAATGCCTGCTTGCCCTCATCAAATATGGTTGACTTGGTAAGCTTTGATTCAGGTTGGGGGTCTTTGAAGGTGTGTGCTTTCCAGGTGAGCTAACAAAACACCAGATTACATTCATGAACTCATAGTTTATCTCTCCCCCTCCCTTGCCGACATGCCATATAGGATCATTCTAGTTGTAGTGGCCGCTTAAGAATGACTGTTTGCCTTCATCAAACGTGGCTGACCTGGTAAGCTTGGATTCAGGCTGGGGGCTCTTTGAAGGTGTGTGCTTTCCAGATGAGCTAACAAAACACCAGATTACATTCATGAACTCATGAGTGTAGAGGAATATAGTTTATCTCTCCCCCTCCCTTGCCGGCATGCCATATAGGATCATTCTAGTTGTAGTGACCGCTTAAGAATGACTGTTTGCCCTCATCAAACATGGCTGACCTGGTAAGCTTGGATTCAGGCCTGAATGTGTTTTGTACCAGGAAAAAATATGGCTATTGAGTGACGGCTTTGTGCGATGGAACATTGTATCAGAATAGAAGGATGAATATTTCCATATTCTCATTTTGCCTTTTCCAACCTTCCCACAGGGTTTACAGGACCACAGTGTGAGCAGAATGTGGATGATTGTTTAGGGCACCTCTGTAAGAATGGTGGGAAATGTGTGGACGGCATCGGGATATATACTTGCAGCTGTCCAGAACAATGGACAGGTGAGTACCCCATCACCTGCAGCTGGACCCCACCCTGTGTGTGTGCAAAGACAGCTGAGAGACCCCCTCACTATGACTCCATCACCTATGCAGGTGTCTGGGGCTGTGGACGGGTTAGAGATCCCTTACCGTGTCCCTTCACCTATGTTTACTTAATTCACCATTACAAAAATACATAGAACAACTCTCTGTGAGAATGCCCAAGACAGGGACAGGTGAATAACCTCTCACAGTCAACCCCATCACCTGTACCCAGACTTCTCTCTGTGCGTCGGTCTTTGGGATCTCATCATTGTACCAGCTCCTTCATGGGCAGGTGTCTGGGACTGTATACAGGTAAGTGACCTCTCACTGCACTGTTTCTCAATCCAGTTCATGGGACACATCCAGCCAGTTGGGTATTCAGGATATCCACAATGAATATGCACGAATGACATTTGCATACTTACGGTAATTGGGAAGCAAAACCAGTGCTGGGCAGACTTCTACGGTCTACGCCCTGATCGTGACTGAATAGATAGGGATGGGCTGGAGTGTAAATTTTAAGGGGCTTCGACGTTAGCTTCAGAACTTAGTACAAGAATAGCACTGGGCAGACTTCTACAGTCTGTGCCCTGAGAATGGCAAGGACAAATCAAACTCTGGTATAAAGTATCACATACCATGTAAAATGAGTTTATCTTGTTGGGCAGACTGGATGGACCGCTCAGGTCTTTATCTGCCGTCATTTACTATGTTACTGTTTGGGGTTTTACATGGAATGTTGCTGGTAATTGGGATTCCGGAATCTTGTAACTCTTTAGGATTCCAGAATCTTCAGAACTTTTAGTACAAGAAGAGTGCTAGGCAGACTTCTATGGTCTACACCCTGATCGTGACTGAATAGATAGGGATGGGCTTGAATGTAAATTTTAAGGGGCTTTGATGTTAGCTTCAGAACTTAGTACAAGAATAGCGCTGGGCAGACTTCTATGGTCTGTGCCCTGAGAATGGCAAAAACAAATCAAACTTAGGTATAAAGTATCACATACCATGTAAAATGAGTGGGCAGACTGGATGGACCGTACAGGTCTTTATCTGCCATCATTCATTTAGTATGTTAGGAGGCAATGCATGCAAGTCTCTCTCATCCATATTCATTGTGGATATCCTGAAAATCTGACTGGCTAGGTGAGTCCCATGGACTGGGATGAGAACTCCTGCCTTACTACGATCCCATCATCTGCATGTAGTATAGAGTTTTTGAAGTATTGGAGGAGTGGCCTAGTGGTTAGGGTGGTGGACTGGGGAACTGAGGAACTGAGTTTGATTCCCACTTCAGGCACAGGCAGCTCCTTGTGACTCTGGGCAAGTCACTTAACCCTCCATTGCCCCATGTAAGCCGCATTGAGCCTGCCATGAGTGGGAAATAAAATAGATACTATTGGAGATTCTAGATGGAATGTTGCTATTCCACTAGCAACATTCCATGTAGAAGGCTGCGCAGGCTTCTGTTTCTGTGAGTCTGACGTCCTGCAGAAGCCTGCGCAGCCACATTGGTGATCTGCAAGGGCCGACTTCTACATGGAATGTTGGAATAGCAACATTCCATGTGTAGAATCTCAAATAGTAGCAACAGTGGAGGAGTGGCCTAGTGGTTAGGGTGGTGGACGTTGGTCCTGAGGAACTGAGTTCAATTCCCACTTCAGGCACAGGCAGCTCCTTGTGACTCTGGACAAGTCACTTAACCCTCCATTGCCCCATGTAAGCTGCATTGAGCCTGCCATGAGTGGGAAAAGCACGGGGTACAAATGTAACACAAAAAAAAAATACACTTAACATAGAACATTATCAGTAGGCATGAATTTGTCACTTATTGCAGTCAGTAAGAATTAGATTAATTTTATTTTTGGTAACTTTGTTGTCACCATGTTAATTTTAGTATGTTTTTAAAGGGTTTTTAATGTTGATGTATCCATAATTGTATATGTATAAAGTGAGATCCACCCGGGCTAGTGTAGAATTATAAATTAATAAACCATAAATCATCTTTACTTCTCCCTGTATGGGTAATGCCAAGGGACCCTAATCCCCGATTCAAATAACTTTTTTCCCGGTTTCACTCCCCTCCTCCCCATCGTCTTCCCCCAACAGGCTGGGACTGCTCTCAAGATGTAGATGAGTGCCGAGAGTTACACCCCAAAGTCTGCCAGAATGGGGGCACCTGCCACAACCTCCCGGGGGGGTTCCGATGCGTGTGTGTCAACGGTTGGACGGGGGCCACCTGCAGTGACAACATTGATGACTGTGCCTCTGCCACCTGCCATGAGGGATCCACCTGCATCGATCGCGTGGGCACCTTCTCCTGCCTGTGCCCGCCGGGCAAGACTGGTGCGTGGGATGGTTATCATTGGTGAGGTGTGGGGGAGGGGGGGTCATGCAGGTAGTGGAATAATTGTGATGTGTGATGGACAGGAAGAAGGGGGGAAGGGTTGGCTAATAGACTAAGAGTGAATAGGGATGGTGCAGCCTCTCTATGGATACTGTCATGGTACATAAGTACATAAGTATTGCCACACTGGGACAAACCAAAGGTCCATCAAGCCCAGCATCCTGTTTCCAACAGTGGCCAATCCAGGTCACAAATACCTGGCAAGATCCCAAAACAGTACAATACATTTTATGCTGCTTATCCCAGAAATAAGCAGTGGATTTTCCCCAAGTCAATTTAATAATGGTCTATGGACTTTTCCTTTAGGAAGCTCTCCAAAGCTTTTTTAAACCACGCTCAGCTAACCACATTCTCTGGCAACGAATTCCAGAGTTTAATTACACATTGAGTGAAGAAAACATTTCTCTGATTCATATTAAATTTACTACTTTGTAGCCTCATCGCATGCCCCCTAGTCCTAGTATTTTTGGAAAGAGTAAACAAATGAGGGTGTATTTCCGTAGTGCCCATCAAAACGGTGCCCTGGGCAAGGATAATTTCTGACACCTTCCTTCTCATCTGGGTTCACATGCTCGCAGATTCAAAAGAGTGGCATGAACCCCCACCCCTCTTGGCTTGGTGACCGGGGCAGTCGAGCTTTCATCCCACTCCTGATGACAGCTCAGCCCATCGGGTTCACTTCCTGCGTCCTGTAGCACTCGCTTCCTTGACATGACACATGACTTCTGATCCTTTCTACTTGTCTCTGTGTCTTCCAGGCCTCCTGTGTCACCTGAATGATGCCTGCCTCAGCAGCCCGTGTCATGCAGATGCCTCTTGTGACACTAACCCCCTGACAGGCTCCGCCATCTGCACCTGCCAGACTGGCTTCACTGGGCCCACATGCCGGCAGGACCTAGATGAGTGCCGCATGGGTAAGTATGACACCAGAGTCGTGATCTGTGCTTGGGGATGGTATTTTGTTGGGCAGACTGGATGGACTGCTCAGGTCTTTATCTGCCGTCATTTACTATGTTACTCTTTGGGGTTCAACATGGAATGTTGCTATTAATTGGGATTCCGGAATCTTGTAACTCTTTAGGATTCCAGAATCTTCAGAACTTAGTACAAGAAGAGTGCTGGGCAGACTTCTACGGTCTGTGCCCTGAGAATGGCAAGGACAAATCAAACTCGGGTATAAAGTATCACATACCATGTAAAATGAGTTTATCTTGTTGGGCAGACTGGATGGACCACTCAGGTCTTTATCTGCCATCATTTACTATATTACTATGCTTCTGAGAATGCAGATGAGAATGCATGCATTCAATTTTTCTCATCTTGATGCAAACGCAGCCCCGGGCATGTGCCTTTTTTAATGTGGGTATAATGACACGCACTGTGAACTCTGGGCCAGAATAATACAGGGCAATTTTCTTACTTGGGGTAAGATGCTTGAAAATTAACACCTCCCCACCAATGAGAGAATCATATGGTTCATATACAGCTCCCTGTATTCCAGCATATCCTCAGTGCCCTGTGCACTAGTGACTCCACCACCCCACCCCACAAACAGGAGGACCACAGCAGATCACCTTTTCTACCACAGTCCTGCCCTGCCACACACGTGCAAATGTAACATTTTTTTTTTTTGTTACATTTGTACCCCATGCTTTCCCACTCATGGCAGGCTCAATGCGGCTTACATGGAGCAATGGAGGGTTAAGTGAATTGCCCAGAGTCACAAGGAGCTGCCTGTGCCTGAAGTGGGAATCAAACTCAGTTCCCCAGGACCAAAGTCCACCACCCTAACCACTAGGCCACTCCTCCACTCATAGTAAATGACAGCAGATAAAGACTTTTACAGTCCATCCAGTCTGCCCAACAAGATAAACTCGTTTTACATGGTATGTGATACTTTATACCTGAATTTGACTTGTCCTTGCCATTCTCAGGGCACAGACCATAGAAGTCTGCCCAGCACTGTTCTTGTACTAAGTTCTGAAGCTAACATCGAAGCCCCTTAAAATTTACACTCCAGCCCATCCCTATCTATTCAGCCATGATCAGGGCGCAGACCGCAGAACTCCACCCAGCACTGGTTTTACTCTCCAATTACTGGCGTTGCCACCTAATCTCCGCTCAGATTCCGTGGATCCATTCCATCTAAACAGGATTCCTTTGTGTTTATCCCACACGTTTGAATTCCATTACCGTTTCATCTCCACCACTTCCCGTAGGAGGACATTCCACGTATCTACCACCCTTTCCGTGAAAAAAAAAGCACTAGTTCCAACCATGCAAATGAGTAGTGGATGCCAGATTGCAAGTGATTTGAATGGTTTCTATTGCATATTGTATGCTGTCCCACGAAAGCTGGTTTGTCGTGTAGGTTTATTTTTTCTTATATTGAAAAGATTTAACTCTGTTTGTCTCTGATTGTGGTGTTCACATTTAGGAGCCGAAAACAAACAAACAAGTGTTCACAGAACGGAAGAATATTTAATAAAAATATATTTTTAAAATGCATATTTACAAGACATTTTCAAAGGATAGAACCCGCCTGCTTTTCCTTTAAAAAGTCTATGCATTAAAATTGCCCACTGAATGTATCCTCCCTCCTTCATACTCTGTGCAGGTGCTAATCCCTGTGAACACGGGGGTCGATGTGAGAACACCGTCGGCTCTTTCTTGTGCCGCTGCCAGCCCGGTTACACTGGTACCCGCTGTGAGAGTGACATGAATGAGTGCCAGTCTCAGCCATGTCAGAACCGAGCCACCTGCCTGGACTTGCTGGCCCACTTCCAGTGCCTGTGTGTGCCTGGTGAGAGCTGCCAGGACATCGAATTGTGCCTCTTTCCTCTCACACTCTCCTTATTTTATTTTATTTTGTGGTATGTGTGTCTTTCACTCTCTCTATCCAGTGGCCACAGGTGGGCTTGGGTGGGCCAGGGCCCACCCATTTATGGCTCAGGCCCACCCAACAGTAGCACATGTTTAGTGGTAACTGGTGGGAATCCCAAGCTCCGCCAGCTGAAGATTTCCCCCTGTTGGTAACGAAAACGCTACTCTCCACAAAAACCGGCACATGCTCAGTTTTCAGTGCATTCCTGCTCTCAAGGTGGAAAGAAGCATTTTCCCACCATCTGAGATTTTTTTTTTTTTGGGGGGGGGGGGGAGAACACTTGGTGCCCACCCAATTCTTGCCTAGGCCCACCCATAATCTGTTGTCTGGCTACGCCCCTGTCTCCATCCCTCCTTCCCACTCTCTCATGGTCCTTCCTCTCTCTCCTCCCTCTCCGTACCTCTCTTCCACTCCCTCTTTCTGATACTCCAATTCTCCCTCTCTGTTTCTTAGAGTCCCTCCCTCTGTTTCATTCTCCCTCTCTCACCCCCCCACAGGTTTTGAAGGGGTGCTGTGTGAGATTGACACGGATGAATGTCTCAGTGACCCATGTCTGAATGGGGGCATTTGCATCGATCAAGTCAACGATGTGAGGTGTCAGTGTCCACCAGGTTAGTAACCCAGGAAGAAGAGGAGACATGGGGGAGGAAAAGATGCGCCAGTGAGCATCAGGGTGGGAAGAGTTGGAGTGTGTGTGTGTGGAGGGGGGGGGGGGGGAATGCAGGAAGAGGCTTAACAGTGTCCCTAGGTAAATAATCTTGGAAAGATAGAGAGTGAACAAGAAGAGACAGACAGGATGAGAGAGAGGCAGAAAAGATGGGGGGAGGGAAGGAAGAGTCTGAGAGGAGAGTGAAGGGGGGGGACAGGAAGAGTTAGAGAGCAAAGAGAGGGGGCAGCAACAGGAAGAGAGAAGGGGCAGAAAGAGTTGGAGTGGAGGGATGAAAAGCAGGAAGAGAGGGTGGGAGGCAGGAAACGCCCAAGATTCGCTGAGTAAGTCAAGCAAGAGATATGTACCCACATACAGGGACGCCCCCTACTGGACAGGCACTCCCCCATCCTAGCACGTCCTGTCTTGGGAAGATTGTGTGCACACACAGGGCTGTACCTCTGTATAATTTATTTATTTTATTTATTTATTTGCATTTGTATCCCACATTTTCCCACCTATTTGCGGGCTCAGTGTGGCTTACAATACATTGTGAATGATGGAAGTGCAATTGGTTGCAGTACAATTCTGAGTTACATTGTGAAGAGTTATAGAAAACAAATTAAATACAGGGTATCATTTGGGGATGGAACAGCGGAGTATATGGGAGTACAGTTGGTTGCAGTGAGCTTATAGGTTACATTAGGAAGAATTGTAAAAGACAGAGTAAATTCGGGATATCATTCGGGAATAGAACAGCGGAATATAACAGTGGCGAGTTGAAAGGGGGACATAACAGTATATAAGGCAATCTGTCCCATAAGGCCTTGCATTAACTCCAAAGTGCTGAGTGGCCCAACTCTCAGTCTACTGCCTGGCACACAAACATGTTCCATAAAATGATGAATTGATTCCTTTCACCTGTCACAGGGTTCACCGGCTCCAGATGCCAGAATGACATGGATGAGTGTACCAGTGGTCCGTGTCAGAACGGTGGCCGTTGCCAGGACAGGCCGGGATACTTTGAGTGCCAGTGTCTGGAAGGTTGGTATACCTAAATCCCTTAATTTCAATCCCACCGCTGACACCAGACAGCCTAGTATTGAACACAGAGCTGTGACCCCTGTTGACCCCCAAATCCTATCCCACTTCTGCTGCCAGCTCTCACCGTGCATTACCACAGAGCTGTGACCTGTAACATCTGTCCCTTTCCTTGCCTCACCAGGGTTCGAGGGCCTCTGGTGCCATCTGGAGGTCGACGAGTGTGCAAGTGGCCCCTGCCACCATGGACACTGTGTGGATGGTGTAGGAACCTTTACCTGTGACTGCGAGCCTGGGTATGTGGGTCAGCTCTGTGCCCAGGAGCTAGATGAGTGCCTGAGCATGCCCTGCCGTCGTGGAGGAAGCTGCAAAGACCTAGTTAATGGGTATCGGTGCCTCTGCCCGATTGGAACCTCTGGTGAGTCTCTGTGTTCTCGGCCCTCTACTGTGTCTAAGAACATAATTGACGATCGAGAGGGAACAGTGCCACCTAGTGAGGATAGCACATGGCTAGACAGTGTCCCAGGCCACTGAAATTCGCACTCTGCAACTAGGGGATCTGCTGTTATCCCATCCCTGGGAGTGGAGTGGAAAGGGTAGATGTTTACTCTTTCCAAAAATATTAGGTCTAGGGGGCATGCGATGAAGCTACAAAGTAGTAAATTTAAAACGAATCAGAGAAAATATTTCTTCACTCAACATGTGATTAAACTCTGGAATTGGTTGCCAGAGAATGTAGTAAAAGCAGTTAGCTTAACAGGGTTTAAAAAAGGTTTGGATGGCTTCCTAAAAGAAAAATCCATAGACCTTTATTAAAATGGACTTGGGGAAAATCCAGTGTTTATTTCTAGAATAAGCAGTATAAAATGTTTTCTACTTTTTTGGGATCTTGCCAGATGTTTGTGACCTGGATTGGCCACTGTTGGAAACAGGATGCTGGGCTTGATGGACCTTCAGTCTGTCCCAGTATGGCAATACTTATGTACTTATGGTTTGCTCCCTACTGCACCGGTAACAGGTTTTCTCCCTTCCTCTTACCTCTCCCGGCAGGCGAACACTGTGAGATCGATGTGGATGAATGTGCCAGTGATCCTTGTGTGCATGGGCACTGTGAAGACGAAACGGCAGGATTCACGTGTGACTGCTTTGCAGGATTCACAGGCAAGTGCATGTCAGTCCCGGGGGGTGGGCTCTGCACTGAGCCCTGAGATGGGATTACTTGAGCCCTGGTCCATATCCTACAGTTCTGTGCCTCTCTCTGTCTCTCTTCCCCTCTTTGTAGCTGTCCTCTGATATCCATGTACTGGGGATTTCCTGGACGCTCTCTTCCTTTTCTCTCTGGATGGCAGACTCAGGGTAACTGGCTCCCCTCTCTTCCTCTGCAGGATTTCTCTGTGAGCTGGAACTGGATGAATGCACCTCGAACCCCTGCCAGAATGGGGGGAGATGTGAAGACAGGGAAAACACCTTTCTGTGTCACTGCCTCCCAGGGTTCCTGCCCCCTTACTGCTCCCTCCCGGAAGACAACTGCACAGACACCCCCTGCGTCCACGGGACCTGCCACAGTACTAGCTACGGGTGAGACACAGGGATGCATTTTCACACCAGTTACTCCCATCCCCTCAGTGGCATAGCTACGGGTGGGCCTGGGTGGGCACAGGCCCACCCAATCTTGGCTGAGGCCCACCCAGCTGCAGCGCCACACTGCTCTCTTCCCCCTCTCCTCTGCGGTGTCCCGGCATCTGCACTCCAGTCTCTGAACCCCTTCCCTCCCCGGTGTCAGTACAGGTGTACTCGGCGCCTGCAGCAATTCAAGCACCGGCCCCGCAGGCTTCCATCTGCCGCGTTTTGCCAGACAGGAAATGGGAAATGACGTCAGTGAGGGTGGGACATGGCAGATGGAAGCATGTAGGGCTAGCGCAAGTAGCGAGAATGAATCACTGCAGGCGCCGAGGACGTCTGTACCGACATTGGGAAGGGATGGAGTTCAGAGACAGGAACGTAGGTGCCGAGACGCCACAGAGGAGCAGGAGAAGATGTGGGGTAGGTGGGAAAAAAAACCTCTTATGTTCTTAAAAATATCTCCGGGAAGATATCTGTGGTGTGTGGTTTGGGGGGGGGGGGGGTGCGTGGAAGGGCCCATCCAATGTACCTCTGGGCCCATCCAAAATACCAACTCTGGCTACGCCTCTGCATCTTCTTATTGGTCAAGGTGATGGAAGGAATCGTAGCAGCCCAGCTCCCTGACTGTCTTTCCAGCTTTCGTCTCCTGCACGTGTCCTAGTCTGACTTCAGGCCCTGCTATAGTACTGAGACTGTTTTAACCACTTTAGTTTCTACCTTCAGGGAGGAAATTTGTTAAGGCAACAAGGTCCTGGTTATGCAATTCGACATGTCAAGTGCCTTTGATGTGCTGGATCATGATCTTTTATTTGGGATTTGTGAGAAAGTCTTGTCCCGGTTTCAGGGCTACCTGGTCTAGGTCTCACAGAGTAAAACTGTCAGGGGGGGCGCATTATCGCCGCCTTGGTCTGCAAATCGTGGTGTGCCGCAAGGCTAACCCTAGCTCCAATATTATTTAACGTCATGATGGCTCCGTTGGGGGGGGGGGAGACTTGAGTCAATGAGATTCCATCCTTTTATCTACGTGGATGATGTCACTATTTACATCCAGGGAATTCTATATAGGATTAAAATTGGCCTTGATTTAATGGGATCCTGGGCTTTTGAATTCAGGCTAAAATTAAATCGGGAAAAGACTAAGACCCTCTTTTACTAAAGCGCGCTCACATTTTAAGCGCACGCTAAAATTGGGTGCACGCTAAACGTTAGAGATGCTAATGCATTCCTATGGGCATCTCTAACGTTTAGCATGTGCTCAATTTTAGCGCGTGCTAAAAGTGTGAGCACGCCTTAGTAAAAGACCCCCCTATATTTTTGCCAATAACCAATTTCTTTAAACCATGATCCCTGCAGTGGTGTAGCAAGGGCAGGGCGGTGGGAGCGGTCCTCCACGCATGCACGCTGCTGGAGGGTGCAGAGAGCAGCCGCGCGCCTGTGGGCTCCGCTGGTTCCCTGCCCCTGGAACAGGTTACTTCCTGTTCCGGGGCAGAGGGAGCCAGTGGAGCCGAAAGGCGCGCGGCTGCTTTCTGCACCCTCCAGCAGCCAAGAATGCACCCGGTGGGGGGGGGGGGCTTGATGCGCCGGGGAGGGAGGGTGTCATTGCACTGGGGGGGGTGTCGTGCTGCACCCTGGGGGGGACGCCGCTGCACCCGGGGAGGGTGTGCAGCAGCGATCCGCCCCGGGTGGCAGCCGACCTAGGATCGCCACTGGATCCCTGCAGCAATTGTAGCATTGACTGTGTTTCTTATGCTTTGGCGTCCATTCTAAAAATTTTAGGGCTTGTTGTTGATCGGCACTTAACCTTTGAATCTCAGGTGTCCTCGGTGGTTACTAAAACTTTTAAATTTCTTTGGAAGCTGAAGCACATTAGACCCTTTTTTTCAATTGATATTTTCAGATGACTTACCCAATCTGTTGCGTTGACCCAATTTGACTACTGTAATTCCATCTATGCAGGGTGTAAAGAATGTATCTTACGGAAACTGCAAACTGCCCAAAATACTGCGGTTAGACTTGTTATGCATGTACCATGCCAAGGGCGGACTGAGAGTACTCTAGGCCCCTCTCCCCGCCATGCTGTTGCTACTGTCACCAGTGACCCCCACCCCTACTGGGCTGCCTCCCTCCCACTGTGTGGCTGCTGTCCCCCCCCTACCTTGAAGGGCCCTATTGGTCTAGTGGCTGTGACTTCTTCGGGGGCAGGAAATAAATCCCCTCTTTCCTGCCCATCCGCTGCCTCTACTGTGCCCGGTGTGGCGCCGTGTTTACAAAATGGCTGCCAAGACAGCGGCCACTAGACCACCAGGGCCCTGTGGGGGCTTTAGTGTGCGGCGGCCGGCTACCAGACAAAACCTCTGGGCCCTCAGGCAGTGCTCGGTTGCCCAAATGGTCAGTCTGCACCTGTACCATGCTTTGAGAGGGCTACTCCTTTGCTGATACATTTGCATTGGCTTCCTATTAGGGCCAGGATCGTATCTAAACTCTGTGCTCTCATATTTACTACTACTACTACTACTACTACTTATGATTTCTATAGCGCTACTAGACGTATGCAGTGCTGTACACTTGAACATGAAGAGACAATCCCTGCTCGACAGAGCTTACAGTCTAATCAGGACAGACAAACAGGACAATTAAGGGGTAAGGACAAAGGGTAGCAAGATTCCATGCAGAATTCCAAAAAGTAGCAAGATTCCGGAATCCCAAAGAGTAGCAACATTCCGGAATCCCAAAGACTACTACTACTACTTATCATTTCTATAGCACTACTAGACGTACGCAATGCTGTACACTTGAACATGAAGAGACAATCCCTGCTCGACAGAGCTTACAATCTAATCAGGACAAACAGGACAATTAAGGGATAAGGACAAAGGGTAGTAAGGTTCCATGCAGAATTCCAAAAAGTAGCAAGATTCCGGAATCCCAAAGAGTAGCAACATTCCGGAATCCCAAAGACTACTACTACTACTTATCATTTCTATAGCACTACTACACATATGCAGTGCTGTACACTTGAACATGAAGAGACAGTCTCTGCTTGACACAGAGCTTACAATCTAATTAGGACAGACAAACAGGACAAATAAGAGATAAGGGAATTACTATGGTGGGAATGATAAAATAAGGGTACTGAACAAGTGAGTAAGGGCTAGGAGTTAAAAGCAGCATCAAAAAGGTGGGCTTTTAGCTTAGATTTGAAGATGGCCAGAGATGGAGCTTGACGTACCGGCTCAGGAAGTTTATTCCAGGCATATGGTGCAGCAAGATAAAAGGAACGGAGTCTGGAGTTAGCGGTGGAGGAGAACTTGAAGGGTGCAGATAAGAGAGATTTACCCAGTGAACGGAGTTCCCGGGGAGCAGTGTAGGCAGAGATGAGAGTGGAGAGGTACTGAGGAGCTGCAGAGTGAATGCACTTTCAGATTTTGGGCCCCGTTTACTAAGGTGCGCTAGTGTTTTTAGCGTGCCTACACTTAGCGTGTATGCTAATCATGTAGGCACCTATAGGGGCACTGTAGGCACGTACATGGTTAACACGCATTAAAAATGTTAACGCGCCTATAACGCTGCTTAGTAAACAGGGTCCTTTGTATGGTTTTGCCCCTGACTAAATGTTGCCTCTTGTCACTTTGTCTTCTTGCAATTCAGTCTTTGGTGAAAGACACGACCCTGCATCTTCGTTTTCCTACCTGTAAGAAAGTAGTTTATGAATCTATATGTTCAGCTGCTCTTTCATACCGAGGTATTAAATAGTGGAATTCCTTGCCGAACACTATTTTATTTATTTGTAACACTTATACCCCGCACTTTCCCACTTGTTAGCAGGTTCAATGCCGCTTACATGGTACTACAGGTTAAACAAGTAGCTAAGAATGGATGCAGCTGTAATATAGTGAATAAAGAGGTGGTGGTTTACATAGCATTACAGGTTAAACAAAGTAAACAATGAAAAGCACACCAAGTAGAAGAAAGAAAAACTACAGTACCGACAACTAGTTACAAATCATAACGATCTGTCACTGAGGAGAGAGCAAGCAAGAGGGAAAAAGCAGAGACTGTAGCCTCAGACTTGGCACCTGACCTTGGGAAGAGAGGGGATAAGATCCCAACTTAATTCTTTGTTTTTTTTTTATTACGTTTTTGAAATCTTTCCTTTTCAAAAAATTTCTGTCAAGTGTTCCTGGTGCCTAATCTCCCCCCTCTTCCATTCTCCCCATTATGCTTTATTATTTAATTCTTTATGTATCTATGATTCTTTCCTTATTGATATGTGTGGGTTTATGTATTTTGTTTCATATTTTGTCATGACTTCTTTTTTAGCTTGTTAGCCACATCGAACTCAAAATTGTACGGGGAAAATGTGGAATACAAATGTCATAAATAAATAAAATTGCTCCCCGTCCTTTGTTTCTTATTCTATGCCGTGGCGCAGAGGGCAGGACGAGGGTGCTGGGGCAGCATATCACACAGTGTGCGATTCTGTCTTGGTACAGTCCTGTTTCACCCGTGGCAGGAAAGTGCCCAAGGCCACAAGTTAAAACTTAGCTCATGTTCTGAAGAGAAGTTTTAGCCACACAAAGTTGTGGCTGAAACGTCTCCTAAATCCAAGTGGACAAAATTAGTGGCCAACTCTTGGAGTTGGGCAGCACAATCTGGTTATTTAATGTTGAAAATCAGCTCTAGGGGGCAGATTCTTTTCCTATTCTCTGGCTGCATCTAGGGTTGCCCAGTTTTGGGGGATTTTTAAAGTCAGGACTGATGGGCCAATGTCAGGAGTTGGCCAGCCAGCCTGCTTTAGAAATCCGCCCCCCACGAGAGCCAGGCTGAGAGGATTAGAGCTCTGGAGGCGTGGCAAATTTTGTGTCCTCCATAGGAGCCACTACATTACCAGCCACCGGGAAGAGGATGGTGCAGGAGAGCTTGGTCTCGGCTCTGGTGGTCTAGGGAAGAAAGGGGAGTTTGGGAGTAATTTGGGATTATGATGATTTTTCACCAACCCTCCCCCCCTGCAGGTTTCTCTGTGCCTGTAACCCTGGCTGGAGCGGGTCACTGTGTGATGTGGACATTAATGAATGCAGTTCTGACCCCTGTGAACCCCATGGACACTGCCACAACCTGGTGGAGGGCTACAACTGCACCTGTGACCCCGGATACGCTGGTAAATACCCAGGGAAAGAGTCGTGGGTAAGAAAAAAAAACCGGAAGCGGTCATCGAATACCCCAGAATCAAACTGAGTGGGGAAGGGGAATCATCGACTTCACCAGAATAAATCTGGGGTGAGGCCACCAACATAGACAAAAGGACTTCATTGGATAGCTAGGTTCCTGCCCGGTTAAATCCGTCTGGCAGCAGCAGAGCACCTTTTCACTTAACCAGACAGTGCCGCTGAACATCTGTTCTGAAACCGTGGCTCGGTCCAGGGGTGGAGTCTGGGATTTGCCTGGTTAGGGTTCTGTACAGTCTGCTAATCATGTAAGCTCCTGGATAAAGTTAGAACCGGTGGCGTAGACACAGGTGGGCCTGGGTGGGCCATTTCTTCTCCCTTGCATAACTTGTTCTCTGCTACGCAGCTGCCAGTCCTCTCCCCCCCCCCCCCCCCCCCCATAGACAATCGGCAGTCTCTCAACTCTACTCTCCCAACCCCCAGTACCTTTTAAAACCTTCAGTTCTTCACCGGCAATGAGCAGAGACAAATAGCCACTACTCAGACCGAACTGGAGTCTTTCCTCTGACACAATATCCTGTTTCCACTAGGCAGAACGAGGTCAGAGGGAAGGCTTGGGGCCGGTGCGAGCAGCGGGTATGAATCGCTGCACACTGCTGGTGAAAGGCTGAAGGTGGGGAGGAGTGGAATTGAATGTCTGATTGCTTGGGGAGGAGGGGAGGGAGATATGCCGGGCATGGTTTGCGGGTTGTGTGCCCACCCACTTTGGACTCAGGCCCACCCAAAATGAGGTGTCTGGCTACGCCCCTGGCAACCGCTGACCCATTTCAATCTCCCCCCAGGACCCCACTGTGAACTGGATATAGATGAGTGCGATGTGGACCCCTGTAAGAACGGAGGGCTGTGCATTGACCAGTCGGCAGGTTACACCTGTCAGTGTAATTCCCCCTATACAGGTGAGTGCAGTGGGGGATCTCCATCAAAGTAGTACTCTAATAGTCTGTCCCCCCCCCCCCCCCCCCCCCAATCTGTCTGGTTTTGTGTTTCTCATGTTTGCCTCTTTATTTCGGAAACCCTGCCTTCTGTAGCTGAAAATTGGCTTTGATACATACAGCAATAGGCAGAATATCAGATTAATAAATTCAGTTCCTCCCCCCCCCCCCCCCCCCCAGCATTGGTTAATTCAGATTTTCTCCCCCTTCCCCGTTCTCCATCTCCCACCCTGTCACAATGAGATTGTCTTTTATCTAATTGTACTCAAATTCCATGTTGGAAATGTATAAATGATTACATTTTGTCTCCTCTCCCACCCCTGGATATTCTCCACCTTTTTTCCAGGTACACACTGTGAGACTCTCATCAGCCCATGCAGCTCGGACCCTTGTCAGAACGGAGGTGTCTGCCATCACTCCCATGCCCTCAGGAACTTCACCTGTAGCTGTCCCAAGAGCTGGCAAGGTAGCCCGGGGTTAGGGATAAAATGGAAACTGCCCTCCAGGAACTCCTGGGAGGAGGGAGAAGCAGGGAATGAAAAAAAGAAATACAAAAATAATTAAGGGGCCCTTTTACTAAGCCGCTTAAGCATCTATGCGCGCCCAATGCAGGCCAAAATGGAGTTACCGGCCGATTACTGCATGGCTTTTGTGGTAATTTCATTTTTGGTACGCGTCTGATATGTGCTTCTGAAAAATATTTTTTTTCTTTTCGGGCGTACTTAATGAACGCGCACAGGTCATTACAGCTAGGTCAATGGCTGGCAGTAAGGTCTCCGACCCAACCAGTGGCAGGGTGGTGGAGGTGGTCCGGTCTGGTTCCCTGCTCCCTCTGATGTTACTTCCTTTTCCAGGGCAGAGGTAGCAGGGAACCGGTGAAGCTGACAGGCATGTGGGTGCTCCCAGTACCCCAGGGGGTAAGAGCAATACACCCGGAGGGTGTTTAGAGGTGATGCATGGGGGGGGGGAAACAATGCTGCACTCGGGGGAGGACGACACTGCACCTGGGAGGGGGGGTACAGCGGCAGTGCGCCCTGGGTGTCAGCAAACCAAGGAACACCACTGCCCCAACCTTGCCCAAGCTCCACCCCCACCTGCATCAACCAACTAGAGGTACCTTCCTTCCTCTGGAGCGTTTCTTTCCTCTTTCTTCTCATCCACTGATTTAACACCGCCCTAAGTGAATTCCTTCAAAAAGGTGGTAAAATAAATCCCTAATCCTAATAAATAAATATCAGCATGTCACCTGTCCCTCCAGTCAGCAGCAGGACACGTTAATAAGACTGTCATCTCCAGCTGCCATGGGGACAGGTCTCTTATTGCGAGACTGGACCCGTGGCAACAAGAGATGATGTCTTCTTAATGCATTTCCTGCTGCCACGGAAAGAGATGGCTACTGCAAGTTTGAGCCCTCAGTGGGAGTGGGGGAGATGCGGGTATGCAGTTGGGGGGGGGGGACACTGTGAAACAATTGGGGATGGAGGGAGGTGATGAGAAGGTAGTCCCAAACAAAAGGCAAAACAGTTCCACTGAAAAGAAGGCGCCAAGAAAGACACAGCAGAGCAATGGAACCTCTCGCAGATGGTGTTCAAAAACATCTTTATTAAAAAGTTCTTCTAAAACAATGAGGGAAACCCGACACGACTCGTGTTTCGGCCTAACCGGCCTGCATCAGGGGTCAAGGAAACTGTCATTCAAAGAATGTGTTCCTAGATTGGTCGTCGAAGGACAAAAATCTCCACTCCATAATCAAGCCAACTGGATAATACACTCAGTGGTGTTCCTAGGGGGGCTGACACCCGGGGTGGATCGCCGATGCACCCCCACCCCCCGGGTGCAGCGCCCCCCTCCCCCCCGCAACAGAGCGACGCCCCCCCCCCCGGCGAAGGAAACCCCCCCCCCCCCCGGGTGCACGCCGCTGGGGGGGGGGGGGGTGCCGCGCGCCTGCCGGCTCTTCGTTTTCATGCTCCCTCTGCCCCGGAACAGGAAGTAACAGGAAGTAACCTGTTCCGGGGCAAAGGGAGCATGAAAACGAAGAGCCGGCAGGCGCGCGGCACCCCCCCAGTGGCGTGCACCCGGGGCGGACCGCCCCCACCGCCCCCCCCCCTTGGTACGCCACTGAATACACTTATATACCAACTTAGTGCCAAGTGCTGTATCTGTAGGATAGGCCGAAACACGAGTCGTGTGGTCTCTCTCATTGTTTTAGAAGAACTTTTTAATAAAGATTTTTTTCTGAACACGATCTGCGACAGGTTCCATTGCTCTGCTGTGTCTTTCTTGGGAGGTCATGAGAGAGCAGGTGGGGACCATGAGACAGTTAGCAGGCAGGGGATTGGCGGAACTGTGAAAAGGTCAGTAGATACTCCTCTCCTTTCACTGCTCTCTTTTGGGAATGACCTCTAGGGGTAACGTGCTCTGAAGATGTGGACGAATGCCTCTTCGGCCCATGCCTGAATAATGCATCATGTGAGAACACAGCTGGGGGTTACCGCTGTGTCTGCCTCCATGGTTACACCGGCCAGCACTGTGAGACCGACAAGGATGACTGCTTTCCCCGTAAGTAACCCTGCCTCGGGGACCCCAGCAGACCAGGCCAGGCTTCCCAGCTACCCTCAGTGCTGACACCAGAACTACACATCCCACAATGCATTGTAGGCTGAAAAGGAGAATCAAAGGAGACAGAAGGGACAGGCTGAGTTAGGGGCCTGGTTTAGTCTTGAGTGTGTCTATGGACCCACAGTTCCTGGGAGGAAGGGAACTTACATAGAGAAATTAAACTACAAGACCCAGCATTTAGTGCAGGGAGGGGATGGCTTGGAGCCACCAAGTGACCCTTCTAAAGTCTCCTTATATAAACAAGTCACTAGATGTGACATTTTTTTTATTTTTGGAGGGATGGGTGTGGGACAAGAGGAGATCAATGACATCTTGTACTAAGGTGCACCAACCAATAGGGAGACAGTTTTCACAAACACTATAGTTGCTTCCAACCAATCACAGAGAGGCAGGCCTGGAAATAGTTCATTCTATAAGCTTCTGATTAGCTAAGCACCCCCTGGTGGTAACAGGAGATGATGCATTATAGCCCTGGGGGTGTGAGGGAGGTCTAGAAGCAAGAGGGTTATTGATGCGTTCTTACTCCTGTAGACCCCTGTGAGAATGGAGCATCCTGCGCTGACCTTCCTGGGGGCTTCTTCTGCTACTGTCCTCTGGGGTTCCAAGGCCAGCGGTGTGAGGAGGACGTGGAAGAATGCGCCAGTGACCCCTGTCTGAACGGTGGCCTCTGCCAAGACTACGTTGACTCCTACACCTGCAACTGTCTCCCAGGCTTTGAGGGTCCCCACTGTGAGAGAGACATGCCGGACTGCACAGACAGGTGGGACACAGCCGGGAGTGGGGTAGGGGAGGGGAGAGAGGAAGGAGTTGCAAGACCCAGCTTGGAGGTTGAGACACAACTGGAGTGAAAAGGGAAGGGAGAGGGGATTTTAGATTTAACTCATGCCTTCTTCAGAAGTAGTCCAAGACGATTTAAATTCGGGTACCACAGTCATATGCCGTCCAGTCCAGCCTGTCCTATCCATACCACCCACACTCAGGCAGAATGACTGTTTAATTTTTGTGAAAAAGGAACATGATCACCTCCATTTCTCTTTCAATTTGAGACATGACTATAGGTCCTCTCCATTACAGAACTTTTTCAGACCACGGCATCACATACTGCCCAAATTACTTCTTCTCCCTTCAGTAAAATAACTCGTATGTCCTGGTAACCGTAGGGCTGGAGGAGAACGACAACATCCTTGACCCGACCCAGCTAGCACAGAAATCTTTACTTTTGTGTCTATAGCTTGTCTTATATCCTCTATCTCTGCTTATTCTTGGTCTCAGGGCCACCTAGGGGAGGGGGCAGGGGGGACAAAATTCCCCGGGCCCGGCGCCACAGTTCCCGATCTCACCCGCCCTTGGCTCCGTCGACCATCCGCCACTGGGCTGGGCCCCCCGCATTGAAATCATCACAAGCTAGCGCCTCACCTGTCACCTCTGTGACTGAAAGCGCAGCAGCGGCAGATCGGATTCGCCTCCCTTCGGGCCTTCCCTCCCTGTGTCCCGCCCTCATCTGATGTAACTTCCATGAGGGCGGGACACAGGGAAGGAAGGCCCGAAGGGAGGCGAATCCGATCTGCCGCTGCTGCGCTTTCAGTCACAGAGTGAGGTGACAGGTGAGATGCTGTGATCATTTCAATGCAGGGGGCCCGGCCCGGTGGCGGAAGGAGGGGGGCGGCCTTGCCCAAGGCCCGGCCCAGCTTCTCAGCGGCCCTGCTTGGACTTCTCTTGCTTCCTCTCTGCCTTTCATGTTCTTTGTCTTTTATGAATTCTTTTCCAGTCTTCTTCTCATTTCTCTTCACTCCATGCGTTTGGCTCTCCATAGTCTGTCTCTCTACCTTCTCTCATCTCACTTCTTTCTAGTGTCAACCCCCCATGCCAGTTCTCACCCTTGTCACCTTCATGTCTCTTCCCTCCATCATGACCTCTCCTTTCTCTCAGCCCCTCTTTTCCCAATCCCACAAGGATACACTCTACCTCTTTCAGCTCCTCTTTTTTCAGCATCTTGAGTCCCCTCTGCCTGCTCTTCTTCAGGGCCACTGAGGGGAGGGGGGGGAGGGACAAAATTTCCCAGGCCCGGGCCTCCAAGGGGGGCCCAGCGCCGGGATTTCTCTCTCTCTCTCTCTCCTGTTCCTGATGGGACCCGGGTGATCGCGTCCTGACAGGAGCAGAAGAAAGAAAACTCCGGTGTCGGGCCCCCCCTTGAAGGCTGGGGAGGACCCAAAGCTTCCTCCAGCTCTGCTCCTCTGCCCTTTGCTGAGCGGCTGCTTTTCCTCTCAGGTGCGCATGCTCAGTTTTGAAACCGAGCATGCCCTGAGAGGAAAAGCAGCCGCAGGGGTAGGCACTAGGCGCTGGAGGAAGACGTCCTCTGCTGGCGGGGCCTGGGGATCCCTGCCAGCCAAGGTATCTAGGCAGTGGCAGCAATCGGTTGGAGGTGGGGGTCAGCAGCAGCAGATGACGATTGTGCGGTGGGAGGGGCGGCAGCAGCCCTGCCCCAGGCCCAGCAGCGGTGGCCCCGCCCTGGGCCCGGTTCAGTCCCTCGGCAGCCCTGCTCGTCTTCCTCTCTCCCAAATCATGTCTCTTTCTTCCAGCTCCCTTCTCTCATCATAACCCTTGCTCCCTCTCTCTGAGCTCCTCTGGTTCTCAGTTACCAAAAATGGGACAGACAGCAAGCCCTTGTTTTCAGTACATCAAATCCCATCCCCTTTCCTTTCGTGTTTTTTATCCTTAACAACCGGGCTGGGGACAGCAGAGCAGGGAATCGGGTACTTTTAGTAATATTTTGGCCAGTTCTTTTACGGGGGGGGGGGGGGGGGTCAGCATAACTTGACTGCTGGTGGACTTCAAGCAGTTATTGAGTAAATTCAGTAGGCAGGTATATCTGACCTCTTAGCTAGTCTACCACACCTAGCTCAGGATAAGATAGACTAGAACTCAGTGTCATGACTCTTGGAGCTTGGTAATTAGAAGCCCCAATATCATGGAGCATAACCCTGGCGCAGCAATCACCTGAAGTCTCTATTATTTTATGAAGTCTCTTTTATTGAATAAATCACAGATAATTTACTCACAGATAGATGTTCAGGATACAGAGACTTCTTAATCTGGAGGCTGTGGGAGGTGGAGGTCTGAAGAGAGGTAGTTGTATTGCAGGGGGAGGGGAAGGTAGTTGAACAGGTAGAAATAGTCCAAAGCTGGGTGACTGGAATGTGCGATATCTCATTTGGAAGAAGATATTCACAGGGTAAAAAATCCAGGTTCGTTACAGGGATTTTCAGCAGGACAGAGCTGTGTGGAGCCAGATGGTGTTGGCTCCATGTTCCTGGCTATAATGGAGGAAGAACAGGGTTGCCAGGTGGAAAATATTTTTCCAGCCCAAAGGAGCCCAAAATCCAGCCCAAAACCCGCCCAAACTCAAACCCCGCCCCTGACACCCCCGCCCCCGCGTCATCACCCCCGCCCCCGCCGTCATCAACCCCGCCCCCGCCGTCATCGGCCCCGCCTCCACGTCATTGGTCCCGCCTCCCACGTCATCGGTCCCGCCTCCCACGTCATCGGCCCCGCCTCCCACGTCACTAACCCCGCCCAAAAACGTCGCTAACCCCGCCCACCGCGGCCGAAAAAGCAGCCCAAAAAACCGCCCGAAGCCCAAAAAGCAGCCCAAAAAACCGCAACCCGCCGCGGGCAAAAATTTCCCGCGGCGGGTCGCGGAAAACCGCCCAATTGGGCGGTAAAACCGCCCACCTGGCAACACTGAGGAAGAAGCCCCACGTGGCTGAAAGGACAAAGAAGTGGTGGGGCTTCACACAGGGAGGAGCAGATAGAGACCAATGGGGACAGAGCCTGCCATCGGATAGCAAGGGGTAGTCCTAGAGATAAGAGGGAAAGGTCATACCTGGCTGACCTCTGAGGACAGATAGTAAGACTGAACAGGAAGACAAAAGAGCCAAGCTTGGCAGAGAGAGAGAGAGAGAGAGAGAGAGAGAGAGAGAGAGAGAGAAGGTCTGAGCAGCCTCACAACCAGTGATAGCAGTTCTTACACAGCCAAACAAGTGTGGTTCAACTGCCTGTGAACTACATTACCCACAGTGCATTGCTCGTGTATTTTCCAGTGGGAAACTGCAGCAATGATAGTCCTTGGGGCTGAGAATAACAGTAAAGGCATTACACACATTTTAGGATCACGTTATAAACTAGTGCGAGGCTGTCGGAGAACAGAACACTCAGTGTCCTATATTTAATCAAACCTCTCTAACCATCAGCCAGCCAGTTGCTAAGACCTTGCTTTTTCCTCCCCTTGTAGGTCAGCCTTGCAAGTAAGGCATTTAAACCCAGTAACTCTCTAACACAGTGTTTCTCAAACTTTTTTCTATTGTGACATGTCTGAAAGACAATATTCACATCCGTGACACACAACACTACAGTTGATGTCTGAACAACAAAAAGAAAATCTGTTATACACAGTGTCTGGAATAAACAGGACCCCTTACATAGTTTCAAAATACAGTGTGACTGTTTAGTATTAGTGTGGAAAGGGAAATAATGTATCACATTACATGGTATATACAGATGCTTATTTGTACCTGGGGCAACAGAGGATTAAGTGACTCAGAAGGAGCTGCAGTGGGAATCAAACC
This sequence comes from Microcaecilia unicolor, assembly GCF_901765095.1. Classification (NCBI taxonomy): domain Eukaryota; kingdom Metazoa; phylum Chordata; class Amphibia; order Gymnophiona; family Siphonopidae; genus Microcaecilia; species Microcaecilia unicolor. Next base: position 207,712,559 of record NC_044033.1, read on the forward strand.
CAGTTCTGCAGGGTCATAATCCACTGCATTAACCGCTAGGCTACTCCTCCACTAACTTTGACAATACACTATAATAATGGATGGTTTTTTTTTCAGTTAAGTCATCATTTATGCTCAAAGCTTCCTCCTTCAACCTTGACACATTCACTGACTAAACGTTATTTTTGCTAAAATGGATCGTCACGGTCACTTGCTGAACGGTGTAATTTTTTAAACGGGGACCATCCGGTTTTATAGCACCTTGTAGTAAAACTTGTCAATGATAGCTATAATTTTGCAATAACAGTGCATTTGTTTTGGGGTTATTTGGGAAAATATTGGGGGTTCCATTATTTCCAGACATCGTGTATATCATTCATTATTTACTAAAAATGATGGAAAGAAAGGTGGTGACTGCTGGGTGGGGAAGAGCAAACTTGCAACATTTCCAGTTGGGGCTGATGGCAGCAGTGCGCATGTAGGGGTGGGTGGGGGGAATACTGAAGCAGAAAGGACCAGTTATATAGTAACATACATAGTAGATGACGGCAGTTCCATCCTAATCTCTTGACACCTCCCACAGAAATTAAACCCTGGAAAAGTTACACACCTCCGACCTGTTTCCCAATGGCCTCGGTGAGTCGTCTCGGATGTGAAAATCCATTTGTCTGTACAGGGATCCCACGCATAGGCAGACAGGCAGGAAGCGTTCTTTCCTTATAAGTAATAAGAGTTTCTCCTCTGATCCCCTGCTGTGTTTTTCCCCACAGCTCATGTCTGAACGGTGGAATCTGCGTGGATGGAGTTGCTAACTTTAACTGCATCTGCCCCTCCGGATTCTCTGGAACCCACTGCCAGCTTGATGAAAATGAGTGCGATTCGAATCCCTGTCAGAACGGGGCCACGTGCCACGACAGCTTGGGGACCTACCGGTGCATCTGCCAGGAGGGGTATTCTGGGAGCCAATGCCAGGTAGATCGTTAACCCCCACCACACACACACCCCATGACTACCACAGGGGAACCATATAACCAAGTGGCCAGTATATCACAGTCCTCTGGATTCTATATATGGCGACCAAAACTGGTTGGGGACCCCTGCCAGCAAAGATACCTGGCTGCGGCAGGGGAGGGTCGGCGCGGGGGGGGGGGGGGGGAGTAGAGGGGGCCAGGGCTAAATCTGTGGGGGCCATGCCCCCATCTAGCTACGCCCCTGCTGTATAGAATGAGAAAAATGTTTTTGTTTCTCTCACTGACTGATGTGGATTTGCTAATTAGTCCATGTCTTTCTCTTTCATAGACACTCATCGATTGGTGTTCTCTTCATGTCTGCCAAAATGATGCCAACTGCACCCAGACTGGACCCATCTTCCAGTGCCAGTGCCGGAGCGGATGGGCCGGGCCATACTGCGACATCCCCCGAGTGTCCTGTGAAGCTGCAGCACAGAAACAAGGTGTGGCTGAGGGGAAGGGGTCTCTGTTTTCATCTCCTCTTCAACCTGCACCCTCCTCCTCCTCGTCATTCACCAAAACTCTTTGTGCCCCCATCCCCTCCCACACAGGTGTGGAAATAGACCGCCTCTGCCGCAATGGCGGTCGATGTTTCGATACAGGAAATTCTCATCGCTGCCAGTGTCCCCCTGGCTTCACAGGCAGCTACTGCCAGGAGCCAGTGGATGAGTGCCAGCCGGACCCATGCCAGAATGGGGCCACCTGCCTGGACCTGACGGCTACCTACTCCTGCCAGGTAATGGATTCATGCATCTAGTATGGAGCATGAGGGGCAAAGGAAATTGGACATGCTTCTCATTATAAAATGTCTTATAATAAAGCACACGGCTTAGTCCAGTGTGATCTTATCCCCAACCCCATTTAACCCATGTAATTTGTGCTTCTGACATATGAACATCTCTGCACACTGCAGGGTGTATTGTGCATGCCTGCGCGTGATAATTTCCATATCATCTTTGTATAGCCCTTTATTGCACGCAGCTTATACCCCAGAGGTAGCTGTATGCACATTTTAGTAACATTAGTAACATAGTAGATGACGGCAGAAAAAGACCTGCACGGTCCATCCAGTCTGCCCAACAAGATAAACTTATATGTGCTACTTTCTGTGTATACCTTACCTTGATTTGTATCTGTCATTTTCAGGGCACAGACCGTAAAAGTCTGCCCAGCACTAGCCCCGCCTCCCACCCACCAGCCCTGCCTCCCACCACCGGCTCTGCCACCCAATCTTGGCTAAGCTTCTGAGGATCCATTCCTTCTTAACAGGATTCCTCTATGTTTATCCCACGCATGTTTGAACTCCGTTACCGTTTTCATCTCCACCACCTCCCGCGGGAGGGCATTCCATGCATCCACCACGCTCTCCGTGAAAAAATACTTCCTGACATTTTTCTTGAGTCTGCCCCCCTTCAATCTCATTACATGTCCTCTAGTTCTACTGCCTTCCCATCTCCGGAAAAGGTTCCAGTATTTTGAAAAAGTACTGCCACTGTAAATTCATAGTGACCCAGCATGAGAGAGTCTTTCATATCATTGCATTCCTCCCCCCCCCCCCCCACTCCAGTCAGTCATTCTCACTGACCCGAGGAGGTGACCAATGGGCTGAGGCCTTTGCAGTTCTTATGACACACATGTATATCATGGGATCTCTTAGGGAAAGGAGGAGATAGTGGTTGCTGGGGATGGGCATACTGGATGGGCCATTTGGCTCTTCTCTGCCATTATGTTTCTATGTAATAAAGACATGTAGGTTAAACTAAGTGTTGGGTACATGTTTTCTTTTTCAGTGTGCCCCTGGGTACCACGGCGTGAACTGTTCGGAGGAAACCGATGAGTGCCTCTCGGATCCTTGCCAAAACCATGGTGTCTGTGTAGATCGTGTGGATGGGTACCAGTGCTCCTGCCCCCGGGGAACACGGGGTAAGGTCTGATCTGAAAGAGGCAGGATAATTTACTGAAGGGGATTTAGGGAAGGCCAGACAGGTGACTGAGTTGAGGCAAAAGATCATAGATGAGGGAGTGAATGATGCAAGAAGGATAGACGATGGAATGAGCTTAAGAAGGCAAGTAGATAATGCAGAGGGATGAAAAGAAAGGCAATGAATGATGGAGGTCTGAGTGGAAGGATGGAGCTGTCAAGAAATGTGTTAACAGTTTGAAGAAGGTGTGTGGCTTTGTAGAAAGATAATGAGTAGATGAATGAAAGGTATTGGATGGGTGGATGAACAGATATATCTGAAGAAAAGGATGATTAGATGGAAACAACCCCATTGCAGGGTAAAGGAAAGAGAACTTGTGTCTGGGGGTGCCTTCCATAAATATGTTTGGATGATGGATGGACTGATGTGGGCTATGATGGAAGGTGGGGGAATATTGAGAGTCCCATTGATGGACTTGTTGGATGATGGAAGGTGAAGGAGGAATGGTGGGATTCCCACTGATGGACTTGTCAGATGATGGAAGATAAAAGAAGGGTGTTGGAAGTCCTGTTGATGGATGTGTTAGATGATGGAAGGTGGAGGGATGGTGGGAGTCCTGTCGATCAGCTTGTTGGATAATGGAAGGTAAAGAAGGAATGGTGACTCTGGGCGAGTCACTTAACCCTCTGTAACCCCAGCTATAAAGTAAGTGTACTTGTATATAATATAATATGTAAACCTCTTTGATTGTAACCACAGAAAGGTGGTATATCAAATCCAATCCCCTTTCCAGTTTCCCTTTGGATGATATAAGATGGAGGGATGTGGGAATCCCATTGATGGACTTGGTGGATGATGGAAGGTGATAAGGAATCCTGACGATGGACTTGTTGAATGATAGAAGATGAAAGAGGGGTGGTAGGAGTCCTATCAATGGACTTGTTGAATGACGAAAGTTGAAGAAAGAATGATGGGAGTCCTGTTAATGGGTTTGTTGAATGATGGTAGGTGAAGGAGGAATGGTGGTAGTCCTATCGATGGACTTGTGGAATGATGGAAAATGGAGGGATGGTGGTGGTCCCATTGATGGACTTGTTAGATGATGAAAGGTGAAGAAGGCATGATGGGTTCCCATCAATGGATGTGTTGAATGACATACGATGAAGAAGGGATGGTGGTGGTTCCATTGATAAACATACTGATTGATGGAAAGGAAGGATGTTGGGGGTCCTGTTTTAGATGTGTTGGATGATGGAACTTAATTGCCATGCCAACTCGGACTAAAGTTCATTCAAGACCACTATTGTCTCAGACAATGGACAATCCTGATCAGTTGGAGGTACACTGCATATCCAAAAAGGAAGATCCATTTGCTGCTCAATCCCAGAATAGATGGCCCTGCAAATACCTGGCTAATAGCTGTTAAGCTCCTCTCTGCCAGAAAGTTGTCCAAGCTTTGCTTCAACTCAGCTATGCTAACCTTTACCATAATTGGCAAAATGCCAGTTGAATTATTTACTGAGTGAAGAGAATACTTTCATAAATCTCTCTACATAATTTGCTTAACAAACAACTGCTCCCCTTGCCACACAGATCAATAGCAATGGTGTTGCATCAGAGGCAATGAAGTTCCAGCGGCTGCCTGGGCTAGAAGGAGACTCCAATAACGGCTACAACTCACATGGCCGGGAGATGGACTACAGCCCAGACTGAGGGGTCCACAGGTGTGTGCCGGTTAAAATGTATGTTCATCTGGTTCTGGCCTGCATGTGTCAAATGGCCTGGTAGTAAGAGCCAGGGAATAGTCACAGCGTCAGGTGGCCTGGAGGGGAAAGCTTCAAGACAGCCAGCGTGTCGGGCAGCTAGTGGGAAGAGCCTCCTGGCCACAGCACAGATGAAGCATCAGGAGCCCTGGAGAGGCGAGAGCTGCAAGGCTATAAGATAGTCGAAGCACTGAGAGGCCTGGAGACGACGGCTGCGGACCAAAGGCAGACAGAGCAACATACAAGTTGATGCACTTAATGTGCATTATAGTAAACAGATACCATTGCATATAATGGGACCTGTGGTAAATAATGAGGGTCTTAATGTGAGTTAGTGTGCAGTAATGCAGGAAAACAATTTTTTCTGCTTGGACCTGTGAGCAGAGCTGTTACATCTTGTTCTGTCTTAAAAGCTGCAAGCACAGTTATGCTCAGCGCAAAAGAAGACACTGGCATTAATCCTCTCAGACCCTACTGCGGAAGAATGAACTAACTCCTCTACGCCTCCTCAGATCTGGTGTTCAAGTTGCAGCGTTGTGTTTGCCTTAGTCTTCTGTGTACTTCTCTGCATTGGGGCTGAATAGCTAACAGTCTCATTAAAATTCATTTTAACATGCTGCCCACAAGTGTCTTACACGCGGATTCATATAGCGTTTTATCTTCTGTGTGAAATACTTCTCTGCATCGTAGTGGTGTAAACATGCATGTGGATGTCTCGCTAATGCTGTGCTTATTCCCACATGACCTTTTGGTGTTGGCTTCTCTGTTCGGCTTGCTGTTATGCTTCTCCACTTCCAGAGACTCCTTGGTCCGCAGCTTACTTAGCAGATTCATCTGGGTATGTCTTGGTACTCCGTTAACTAAAAATCCAGAAGGGACCTCCCAAGCTGACAAAATATAAAAGGTGCTGCAGCGGCACCTCTTGAACTCCACCATCTTGGCACTTCAGCTAAGTTACTCAGGTCCAGAAGGGAGACATAAGTACATAAGTAATGCCACACCAGGAAAAGACCAAGGGTCCATCGAGCCCAGCATCCTGTCCACAACAGCGGCCAATCCAGGCCAAGGGCACCTGGCAAGCTTCCCAAACGTACAAATATTCTATACATGTTATTCCTGGAATTGTGGATTTTTCCCAAGTCCATTTAGTAGTGGTTTATGGACTTGTCCTTTAGGAAACCATCTAGCCCCTTTTTAAACTCTGCTAACCGCCTTCACCACGTTCTTCGGCAATGAATTCCAGAATTTAATTATGCGTTGAGTGAAGAAACATTTTCTCAGATTTCTTTTAAATTTACTACACTGTAGTTTCATCGCATGCCCCTTAGTCCTAGTATTTTTGGAAAGCGTGAACAGACACTTCACATCCACCTGTTCCACTCCACTCATTATTTTATATACCTCTATCATGTCTCCCCTCAGCCGCCTCTTCTCCAAGCTAAAAAGGCCTAGCCTCCTTAGTCTTTCTTCATAGAGAAGTCGTCCCATCCCCACTATCATTTTAGTCGCCCTTCGCCAGTCCTGGTTTTAAGCTTACATCCCAAATGTAAGCCCCAAAATGCATCTGGATGAGGTTGGCAGAAATCCAGGATTGGCCCAAAATGTCCTTCCTGGAACTGGATTAATTTGGCAGCTTTTCCCACCCCATGCTGGCTCGTTCTCAGTAAGTAGTGTTTATTTATCTGTCCTGTAATTCTGTTCTTAACAATAGCTTCTACCATTTTATATGGCACCATTGCCAAGCTCAGCAGTGTGTAGTGTAGGATCTATTTGCATGCATTCATTCATTGAGGAAATCTTGAAAACTGGACGGATTACCCACCCGTTTTAGTGGGTCTATTTTAGATCAAGGGTTCTCAACCCAGTCAGTCAGGTTTCAGGCTACCCACAATGAATAAGCAGGAGATAGATTTGCATAGAATGGTGGGTAGTGCATGCAACTGTTTCTCATGCATAATCATTGTGGATGTCCTGGAAACCTGACTAGTTTGATAGTTCCCCAAGGAATCTGTTGAGAAACATTGAGTGGAAGCCAACTTCCACAGATTAATGTGATAAGAAATTTATTTTTTATAGCTCTACTAGATGTGTACATTGGTGGTAAAATATTCAGATATACTGCACAGCCTCCAACAAGTCTGTGGCCCTCCAGGACAGCATCCCTGCTTTAACCCAAAATTTCAAAACTTCGGTGCTTGGGCTACTGCAGCCAGACTGGTTTTCAAGATAATCACTCTGCATATGCATGACATAAATATGCAACCCTGCCTCCGTTGTATGCAAACCTAATCATGCATATGGATGCCCTGAAAACCGGACTGGCTGGAGAAGCCTTGCTCTAACCACCACTAGGCTCTTCCTCTCCTGATTAATGTTGTTAACTTTGCTTCAAAGTTCAGAGACGTCGGAGAAGGCACTGAGGGGAGGGGGGGAGGCTTTTGAGAAAAGGTCAAGGCTTGACCGTCAAGCTATTGGTCCTCGGAGCTCAAAAACGGGAGCAGTAACATGAAAGTGCAAGGGCGAAAAGGGCGTGCGACGTATCGCGTGCGTGACGAGACGACCAGAAGAGCTCAGGGAGAGGGGCGGAGTCAGCGCGAGGGCCGGAAGCACTCGCGTCCCAGGGGCGGGATACACGCGGAAGGGAAGGCAAGCTATTGGAGGGCTACAGGCAGAGGCCAGAAAAAATGATTGAAGCGAAAGAGGGAAACCGGAAATAGCTGATGTTCGGGGCGAAAAGCAGCGGTGAGAGAGGAGGAGGTGTGCGTCCGTTTACTCGCTTAGTTGGACGACTGGGTATGGTACCGCGACGAGAGGTGATGGGGCTAGAGGAAGAGAGCCGGGAGGGTTAAGAGGACGAGGAGAGAGATGGAACTGGGAGATGCACCCAGGGCAAGCATTAGGGCTGAGTCCAGTGTTCCTGAATCTGGGCGTGGGCTAACTCCACCTTCCCCCCTTGTTTTTCTGATATCTATTATGAATACGCATGAGGGAGATTTGCATACAAATTTGGGGTATAAGTATCCAAAAAAAAAGTTTGGTTTGTGTTACTTTAATAACATAGTAGATGACATAGATGACGGCAGAAAAAGACCTGCATGGTCCATCCAGTCAGCCCAACAAGATAAACTCATATGTGCTACTTTTTGTGTATACCTTACCTTGATTTGTACCTGTCCTTTTCAGGGCACAGACCGTATAAGTCTGCCCAGCACTATCCCCGCCTCCCAACCACCAGTCCCGCCTCCCACTACCGGCTCTGGCACAGACCGTATAAGTCTGCCCAGCACCATCCCGCATCCCGCCACCGGTTCTGCCACCCAATCTCGGCTAAGCTCCTTAGGATCCATTCCTTCTGAACAGGATTCCTTTATGTTTATCCCATGCATGTTTGAATTCTGTTACCGTTTTCATTTCCACCACCTCCCGCGGGAGGGCATTCCAAGCATCCACTACTCTCTCTGTGAAAAAAATACTTCCTGACATTTTTCTTGAGTCTGCCCCCCTCAATCTCATTTCATGTCCTCTTGTTTTACCGCCTTTGCATCTCCGGAAAAGGTTCGTTTGCGGATTAATACCTTTCAAATATTTGAACGTCTGTATCATATCACCCCTGTTTCTCCTTTCCTCCAGAGTATACATGTTCAGGTCAGCAAGTCTCTCCTCATACGTCTTGTAACGCAAATCCCATACCATTCTCATAGCTTTTCTTTGCACCGCTTCAATTCTTTTTACATTCTTAGCAAGATATGGCCTCCAAAACTGAACACAATACTCTAGGTGGGGCCTCACCAATGATTTATACAGGGGCATCAACACCCCCTTTCTTCTGCTGGTCACACCTTTCTCTATACAGCCTAACAACCTTCTAGCTACAGCCACCGCCTTGTCACACTGTTTCGTCGCCTTCAAATCCTCAGATACTATCACCCCAAGATCCCTCTCCCCATCCGTACTTATCAGACTCTCCCCGCCTAACACATACGTCTCCCGTGGATTTCTATTCCCTAAGTGCATCACTTTGCATTTCTTCGCATTGAATTTTAATTGCCAAACCTTAGTCCATTCTTCTAGCTTCCGTAGGTCCTTTTTCATGTTTTCCACTCCCTCCGGGGTGTCTACTCTGTTACAGATCTTAGTATCATCCGCAAATAGGCAAACTTTACCTTCTAACCATTCGGCAATGTCACTCACAAATTTATTGAACAGAATCGGCCCCAGCACCGATCCTTGAGGCACTCCACTACTCACCTTTCCCTCCTCCGAGCGAATTCCATTCACCACCACCGTCTGGTGTCTGTCCGTCAACCAGTTCCTAATCCAGTTCACCACTTCGGGTTCTATCTTCAGCCCATCCAGTTTATTTAAGAGCCTCCTGAGGGGAACCGTGTGAAAAGCTTTGCAGAAATCTAAGTAGATTGCGTCCATAGCTCGTCCCTGATTCAATTCTCCTGTCACCCAATCAAAGAATTCAATGAGATTCGTTTGGCACGATTTCCCCTTGGTAAAACCATGTTGTCTGGGATCTTGCAACTTATTGGCTTCCAGGAAATTCACTATCCTTTCCTTCAGCATCGCTTCCATTACTTTTCCAATAACCGAAGTGAGGCTTACCGGCCTGTAGTTTCCAGCTTCTTCCCTATCACCACTTTTGTGAAGAGGGACCACATCCGCCGTTCTCCAATTTCTCGGAACCTCTCCCGTCTGCAAGGATATATTAAATCTTTAAGACGACCCACCAGAACCTCTCTGAGCTCCCTCAATATCCTAGGGTGGATCCCATCCGGTCCCATGGCTTTGTCCACCTTTAGCTTTTCAAGTTGTTCATACACACTCTTTTCCGTGAACGGTGCTCTATCCACTTCAATCTCATTTGTACTTTTTCCAGTCCATCGCGGTCCTTCTCCAGGATTTTCTTCTGTGAAAACAGAACAGGAGTATCTATTTAGCAAATTTGCTTTTTCTTCATCATTTATCCACATAGCGGTTCGCAGTATCTTTTAGTCTCACAATTCCCTTTTTAGTCATTCTTCTTTCACTAATATACCTGAAGAAAATTTTGCCACCCCTTCTTACATTTCTAGCCATTTGTTCTTCCGTTTGACGGCAGAGAAAGACCTGTACGGTCCATCCAGTCTGCCCAACAAGATAAACTCATATGTGCAACTTTATATGTACATCTGACCTTGATTTGTCCTTGCCATTTTCGGGGCATAGACTGTAGAAGTCTGCCCAGCACTAGCCCTGCCTCCCACCACTGGCTCTGCCACCCAATCTCCGCTAAGCTTCTGAGGATCAATTTGGGGCTTTTTTTAAATATTAATTTCACCTATTTGTGCTAGTGGCATATTTATTCAAGGTGCATGTATTGCATATGCATCCCCTGTCAGACTCGGCACTCCCCACTGTACCTTAAAATAATCTCGGCAGCAGTACACATAGACAGCCTGCACCGGGATTTCCTCTCTGATCCGTCCCGCCATTTCTGATGCAATTTCTTGTTTTGTGACGGGCGGGACGGTTCAGAGAGGAAGTCCCAGTGCAGGCCGCAGGCAGCCAATGATCGCCACTGCCTGGGCGAAGACTGGAGCAGAGCTTTTATTTTTTTTAAAGTCTGAATGTTTACTAAGCCGTGCTAGAGGTGCGCTAACCGTGTTGGCCCATAATATTCCTATGGATGCCTACACAGCGTGCACTAAATTTTAGCACGCGCTAAAAAAACTCTAGCGCACCTTGGTTAATGGGGCCCTATGTTTCTTTATTCAAAGACTTTGTGAAATACTGAAAGAAACAGTAAACCATCAATATAGAGCAACTGAAAGCCTTGACAGTACTCTTTATATTCTTCCCCTTCAGCAAAAAGTTTAGCAAATGGAGAGTTGTCTGATTCCTTTATATTACATAGAGGAACTTGACAGGGATGTCACCTCTCCACTATTGTTTAATCTAGCCCTGGAGCTGCTTTTAGCAAGAATTAGGCAGGATGCCTGTATAAATAGTATTCAATTTAAACATTATGCTGATGATATTTTACTGTACCTATCTAATCCTCAACAATCATTATTTAAGCTCACTCAAATAGTCTGTCTTATGCCACTTAATGACCTCTGAATCCCATTTACAATTCCCAACTGTCCATTTAAATAGGTCACCACCTCTATTAAATAACTAGGTGTCAAAATAGAGAGCTCAAATTCTCAGCAAAGATTAACATGGACAAAGTATTAGGCAAGGTGAAACACGCTTTGACCCCCTGGTTACCACTTCAGCTTTCATGGTGGGACTGTCTAGATTCTTTGAAAATGGTTATTACGGCAAAAATATTATACCTCCTTAATATGTTCCGGTCTTTGTTTCCAACCTCTTTTTATACCTCATTAGATAAAATCATGTCTAAACTTCTCCGGGCAGGTAAACCGCACAGAACATCATTATCTAAATTAAAGGCTCCTAAATCTACCGGTGAGGTACGATTCCCTGACATTTTACATTATCACAAGGCCTTCATATTACGCCAAGGTGCAATATGGCTATTAAGCTTGGTTTCGAACATTACTCTCACTCAAAGATGGTTAGAAGTGGAGCAGAGATGATTTTAAGGTACCGGGGAGGGGGGCACGGGAGATGCACCCCCTGTAAAAAAAAAAAATTCCTGGCTATTCCACTGCTTTGTGTACATGCTGGAGGCTGATGCAGAAAATTGTATTAGAGCCATGTGCCAATGACTAAGTGCAGGAACAAGAAATTTATGCTTGCTGTTTTAGTGAGCAAATCATATTCATATTTGAAGCGCGTAGAACTTGTGCGCTAATCAGGGTAAGTCTACAATGCCCACAAGATTCAGTGCCAAGGGCAGCTAGCATTGTGCGCATGTCCAAACGAACAGAAAGTGTCAGCACAGGTTCTGGACCATTATTATGCAGATAAATATAAGCATCACAAAACCTTCCCGAACATAAAATCTTTGCAGTGTTGATATTTATGCTCAGAACTTTCCAGTTCATGCACAGATACGATTTTTCTGTTCAAATCTGCATGCAGAACCATTACCTCCTGTTCTGACTTAAAAGTTGCTGGTACTGTTATGCTTCTACCAAACAGAAAAAAAAATCTCAACCAACCCTTCTAAGCCTCCTCAGACCTGGCATTTCACGTTTTAGCATTGTGCTTACTTTAAAGTCTTCTGCATAGTTCTTGTGTTGGGGCCGGATAGCTGTAGTCTCATTGCAATTCATTTTCATGTGCTGTACACCATCCTACGCGCAGATTCTTGGAGTTTTATCTTCTGCATGAAGCAGTTCTTTGCATTGTGTGACCGTAAAATTGTGCATTGACATCTTGCTACCTGCTTGCTTCTTCCGTTGGCTCTGATGTGCTAGAACTTCTTTGATGGTGCAGATCAATTGTACATATGTTAACTCATTGAAATTACCATGTAAAAGCAATTTGTTAATTTTTAAGCGCCCAGACTAACTGAACATGTGTTCATCAATGCGCATCCTTAATGCAACGCGATCTCATGCATATTCATTATGGATATCCTGAAAACCAGGTTGGTTACAGCTGTTCTTTACCATCCCTTAGAAACCATCTAGTCTGCCATTGTTAAACCAGACCCTCTTTGGGGAAGGGAGGAAAACAATTTGGGGGACACAGAATGGTTAGGATAAGATTTCTCTGCATATTTTTATGGTCAACAAGGGGTTGGGGGCCCTTGGGTTAGAGGAAATAAAATTGATTTTCCATTGCTGACGGCTTTTAGTTTTTGTTCTAGAGCTATTACTTGAATTTCTGCGGTGAGGGCCTGGCAGGCGACGACAGTTGATGGAGCCCAGGCAAGGAGGGGGAAGCGAGGAACCCTTTTTACGCCATGTGGAAAAAGATGTTTTAATTCCCAAAATAATGAGGGAGAAAGCAAGGGAGCTTTGCTCAGACCAAGTGGAGGCATTTACAAAATGTTGTAAAGAAACTGGCATTCTGATGGTGGTGAAATGCCAAGAAGAAAACAAAGCGCTGAAAGCCTGTCTTACCGCCTACTACAAAGACCCAGCGTTTTATGAAGAATGCAAAGAAGAATATTTAAAAGAGAGGGAAGAATACAGAAGGACTGGAATACCCGCTAAACGGAGAGAGCAGAAACTTCCTACCAGCATGTAGCAAAACACCAAAAGAGAGCGTTTTCCTATGACATTAAGAATCCGTGTGTTGTCCTATACTGAAATGGTTTAATTATGAAGTATTATCTCATTATCTGAACTTAAGAAAAATTGCTTTTTCCTATCCCTTAGATTTATTTTCTAAATTATGAACATGTGTGATGCTGTAAATTTTATTTTTCTGTTTAATAAAATGTAAAAACAAGGCCTTTTCGTTAAAGAGTATTTCTGAGTTTCACTTGTCTTTTGAAGAGCCCATCTATGGTGGAGTAATGTATGTTCAAGAATGAAATTACAGAGGTTTGTGTATTTCAAATGTGCTTAAATGGTAGCAGATTTTACATTCTTTTTTTTTTTCAAGGAACTTCTGTAATGTTACTGAAAACTTAGCTGTTGTACTCTGTAACCTGTGTGTTTTTCTTGTTCATGTTTTTCAGTTTCTTTGGAGTTAGTGTATTAGCTGAGCATTTTTAATGGTACAGTGAGTTGGGAACATTTTAGCCTGAGCTGTAAAGAAGCAATGCAGGCTTTTTGTGTGTGTGTGGGGGGGGGGGGGGGGAGTGTGTTTGTGGTTTTTTTGTTTTGTTTCTTTTATTTTGAGAAGCAGACCTTGGTTAAAATTTAGTTTGTTCCAAAAAGGAAATTGACTCAACAAACAGGATGGTAGTGAGTCGGGTTGGGTCTCTGTCATTGTGCTCAGTATTGCCCCCCCCCCCCCCCCCCCCCCCCCCCGAAACAAACATCCACCCGGTAGGGTTCTTTCCCACCAGCAGCAGGAGAACAGGGCTCCTTACCCATTCTGTTTGGTGCTTTCTCTGCTGGCCACTGTCTGAAGTCTAAAGTACATGGAGGTCTCCACCCCCAAAACACACACATTTTCAGACTGAAGCTGGCAGAGCCAGGAGGGAGCCCCAGATACGAAATTCTGCCCCCTGCTGGTGAGAAGAGGAGTGGCCTAGTGAACCAGGTAAGCCAGGGTTCAGATCCTGCTTCTCCCACTGATACTCTTCATGATTTTGTTCAAGTCATTTCACCCTTCATTGTCTCAGGTACAAGCTTAGATCATAATCTCTCTGGGGAGTGGACCTACCTACTGTACCTGAATTGTAAATCTCCTTTAGCATAGGTTTTTAAAGGTGAGTAATTCAATCTAAAGTGATAATTGCTCTGGAGGACTGCCTAGGGACATATTGGTTGGCAGGAGGGATTGGGGGGGGGGTCTAATCTATGTCCATTAGATGGCAGGAAAACGGATGCGTGACTAAGGCATGGATTAACATGGCTATTTATGTCATTTTTCTCTGATTGCAGCTTCTAGGATTTATAATGATCTATTTGTGGAGCTGAGACCACTCTTTCCTGTCTCCATATTTCAGGAGCCCACTGTGAGATTAACATCGATGATTGTGACCCTCTCGCTGATCCTGTGACCTTTGAGCCCAGGTGTTTCCATGGGGGTACATGTATTGACAAAATTGGAGGCTACTCCTGTTACTGCCCCGCAGGGTATGTGGGCGAGCGCTGTGAGGGTGATGTGAATGAGTGCCTCTCGAACCCCTGTGATGCCCGTGGTACCCAGAGCTGCTTCCAGTTGATCAATGCCTACCGGTGTGAGTGTAAACAGGGTTACACAGGTAAGTGCAGTGACCTCTGAGAAGTGCTCAGCAATGTACAATCTTTGTTGGAAACAGGATGCTGGGCTTGATATACCTTTGGTCTGTCCCAGTGTGGCAATAATTATGTACAGTGGCCAATCCAGGTCACAAATACCTGGCAAGATCCCCCCCCCCCCCCCCCCCCCCCCCAAAAAAAAAAGTACAAAACATTTTATGCTGCTTATTCTACAAATAGTGGATTTTCCCCGTCCAATTTAATAATGCTCTATGGACTTTTCCTTTAGGAAGCCATCCAAACCTTTTTTTAAACTCTGCTAAGCTAACTGCCTTTACCACATTTTCTGGCAATGAATTCCAGAGTTTAATTACACATTGAGTGAAGAAAAATTTTCTACTACTTTGTAACTTTATCACATGCCTCCTAGTCCTAGTATTTTTGGAAAGCGTAAACAGACGCTTCATGTCTACCCATTCCATTCCACTCATTATTTTATAGACCTCTATCATATCTTCCCTCAGCCATTTTTTCTCCAAGCTGAAGAACCCCAGCCACTTTAGCCTGTCCTCATAGGGAAGTTAGGGACAGATATACTCACATCACTCCTCTCCTCAAGTCACTTCACTGGCTTCCGATCAGGTACTGCATACTGTTCAAGCTTCTCCTACTAACCTACAAATGCACTCGATCCACAGCCCCTCCTTACCTCTCTACCCTCATCTCCCCTTACATTCCTACCCGTAACCTCCGCTCTCAAGACAAATCCCTCCTTTCAGTAACCTCCACCGCCAACTCCAGGCTCCGCCCTTTCTGCCTCGCCTCACCCCATGCGTGGAACAAACTCCCAGCGCCCATACGCCAGGCCCCCTCCCTGCCCATCTTCAAATCATTGCTCAAAGCCCACCTCTTCAATGTTGCCTTCGGCACCTAACCACCACACCTCTACTCAAGAAATCTAGACTGCATCAACTTGACATTTCGTTCTTTAGATTGTAAGCTCCTCTGAGCAGGGACCGGCCTTCTTTGTTGATCTGTATAGCGCTGCGTAACCCTAGTAGCGCTCTAGAAATGTTAAGTAGTAGTAAGTTGTCCCATCCCCTTTATCATTTTTGTCGCCCTTCTCTGCACCTTTTCTAATTCCACTACATCTTTTTTTGAGATGCGGCGACCAGAATTGAACGCAATATTCGAGGTGCGGTCGCACCATGGAATGATACAAAGGCATTATAACGTCCTCATTTTTGTTTTCCATTCCTTTCCTAATAATACCTAACATTGCTCCCACTAACTCTCGTTCCATCATATTTCAGGAGTACGCTGCGAATCTCTGATCGACGCCTGTAAACTGAACCCTTGTGCCAACAAGGGAACCTGCACTGTGACTGTTAACACACCACTGGGTTTCACCTGCCGCTGCCCACCTGTAAGTAGTCTTCCCTATCGGGTATGGAAATCTGGTATATGTATTCATGTGATGTTATTGCATTTTCAGTAATGCCATCTCACTGCTTGGTTCGCTAGGGCAGATGCAGCAAAGAGAATGGGTTGTGGTTGGAGAGAGTTGTTACTGATAGCTAATGCCTTGACTAGACTCACAAGAAACCCTTCTGCACGGGGCAGTTACCCGGTAGTTAATGCACTGCTTGGGTTCATCATTGTTCTCACGTGCCTTCTCTTATCCCTAGGGCTTTGAAGGTGTTACTTGCTCTCAAATCTTGCCAAAGTGTGACGGGCATCACTGCCACAATGGAGGGGTGTGTGATACCGTACGAACCGTTCCCCGCTGCGTTTGCCCTAGTGGATTTACAGGGCCTCAGTGCCGGGTTCCCAAGACCAGCGCCTGCAATCAGAAACCATGCCAGCACAACGGTACCTGCAGCGAGACCCCCACTGCACCATTCTTCCGCTGCACTTGTCACCCTGGTTTTACAGGACCTTTCTGCAGGCTCCCGGTCTGGGAGGGGAGGCCGTCCAAAGGGCCTCATCCGGCAATCACGGATGAGAGTAATGAGTGTGCAACGCTAGCCAGTAGCGGAGTCTGTGAGCCACAATGCAGCATGCACGAGACCGGCTGGGATGGGGGAGACTGCTCCCTGCAGAACCCAGACCCTTGGAAAGAGTGCCCTGAGAGTGACTGCTGGAGTGTTTTCCGCGACGGAGTGTGTCAGGAACGCTGTAACACCGAGGAGTGTTTCTACGATGGTCACGACTGTATCGACTTTAAAAACTGCAAGTAAGAGGCACCGTGGAACGTCTCTCAATCATGTACGCTCTCTCTGTTTCTCATTTATTCTACGCGCTCTCCCTTTCCATCCTTTCTATTCCTTTCCTGATGGGTTCTGCCTCCCTTCCCTCATGTTTGGTAGGATTCCCTTGGATCTGTACTTCTTACAGCATCTGCGTATGTGGAGACCAGGGAATGAATTGGGGGGGGGGGGGTCTTTGAATATGACTGTAAGTTGGTAGGGTGGGAAGTTATGTTTGGGGTGGGTGGGTGGAATGGAAGGTTTGCTTCAGCCTATTCACAGGAACTCTCAGGAGAGCCGATGCAACTTCTTCATCTCTCGCCTGTTCTCCTTTTTTTGTATCTGCCCTTAGCCCCGTCTACAACCGGTACTGCCAGGATCATTTCGGGAACGGACACTGTGAGTTGGGCTGCAACTCTGTGGAGTGTGGTTGGGACGGTGGAGACTGCATCGGGGAGACCTCGGGCCCCAGAGTGACCCTCGTCCTGCTGGTGATGCTGCGCCCGGCATCTCTGCGCCATGACGTCACTATGCTGTTACGAAGCCTTGCCATGACTCTTCGTTCAGCAGTACGGCTGAAGCAGGATACGGCTGGTGAGATGATTTTCCTGTGCTCTTCCTGCGAGGACTTGGAGAACAGGACTGCGCTGCAGAGATGGCAGGAGCCAGAGCCCAGGCCTGGGAATGACCTGAAGAGATCGCTGAGTGCAACCATGAGCAGCAAAGAGTTACAGGACGGTGGTCAAACTGAGCGGTGAGGAATGGCTGCTATTTACTTGTTGTCTACCATGAGTCCCCAAGCCCTCCCATCCAGGTTTGAACAGGGATTATTATTATTATAACACGCAAAATACCGAAAGTATCGGGAATTAAAATATTTTAAACCAAATTATACAATAATTTTCAAAAAATACACCGTTACTACAAATTAGTAAAATTTCTTAAAAAGAAATATCTTAAAAGAGCTTTCCTAAATTGATAACCACAAATTCTTAAAAGATAAGAAGGGAGAAAATTCCAAAACTGTGCAGCCTGATAGGAAAACATAAATTTAAAAAATCCTCTTTGCCTTTACTTGGCAAAATGAGATAAAGTTAAGTAAAAATTGGTTTCTCGTAGATTTAGATCTTTTGGAGAAACAAGATACACCTAAATAAGCAGGAGTCGATCCATACAACGCTTGATAGGTCAAAGCTGATATCTTAAATTGCATTTGTTACCATTGGAGGCAAGATTTTCAAACGGAATATCAAAGGAGTAATATGTTCATAACATAACTCTTGCTGCTGCATCCTGTACTCTTAATTTAGACTTCTGCAATTTTGTACAACGACTATAAACCGTTACAGTAGTCCAGTTTTGAAAGATTCAAAACCTGAACCAACCATCTAAAGACCGGCAAATCAAAAAATGTCCGAAGAGTCTCTTACCACCTTAGGAGCCTGAGTTCCTAAAGAAAATTGACTATCCGTCTCAATTCCCACAATTCTGGAAGAGACATCCAGTTTTATCTGAAAATTATTAACTTGTAATATCACATGACTCAATGGGAATGGTGGACCTACCCATAAAAACTTTGTTTTCTCTTTATTCAGCTTCAGCTTATATGCAGACACCAACTAAATCAAAAGAACCATAAAGAGGAGATTCATGTCTTTTGTTGCCAGTATTGAAAGGCAATACCATGGTAATGTGGTCTGCATACTTAAAGAATTGGATCTTTGCATTCTGTAGACTTTTTACTAGTGGTTGCATCAAGATATTAAACAGCGTAGGGGACAATGGGGAGCCCTGAGGGACCCCACAGGTAGCTGTCCATGGCTCCGCCATTTCCCCATGTATTTTCACTATATATGATCTATCTAGAAAACCTCTGATCCAATACAAAACAGGCCCCGAGATAACCAAAGTCCAATAGAATCAAAAGCATTACTTAAATCAAACTGCTATAAGGGAAGTCTGTCCTAAACTTAACATATTCTGAGCTGTAGTGAAATAAGGATGGTTTCCGTGCTAAAACCCTTCCAAAAGCCAGAGTGTGACTGGTGCAATATTTGAAATTGCTCCAAAATGTATTCCGTGACTCAACCCTCCATGCCATGCTGTCTCTTACCTTACTCCTCCTCCATTCTGCTTTCACCAGGGATTTAGCTCTCACACTGCTCACCTCACACCTTCCCCCAGGCTGCTTTCAGCAGAGAGTCATGTTTTCCAGATGTCACACTTTTTTTGTTGCCTTCAGGCACAGGCTTCCAGCATTTTCTAAAAACTCCTCTCCAGAATCTTGCTGCACCTCCTTCCCCCATCATCCCTGGGCTTAGCAGATTGCAGCCTGTGATAATGCCACTTCTGGTGCTGCTGTTTTTCAGCCTCCTGGCATCACAGTGAGGGCAGCACCAGGTTCTCCTTACTGGGGTACGAGTGTCTTCTCCAAAGCACCCTGTTTCAAGCATTCACATTGTGTCAGTGGAAAGTAACATAGTAACGGCAGATAAAGACCTGTATGGTCCATGCAGTCTGTCCAACAACAAGATAAACTCATTTTACATGGTATGTAATACTTTATACATATACCCGAGTTTAATTTGTCCTTGCCATTCTCAGGGCACAGACCTTAGAAGTCTGCCCAGCACTGTTCTTGTACTAAGTTCTGAAGCTAATGTCGAAGCCCCTTAAAATTTACACTCCAGCCCATCCATATCTGTTTAGTTACGAGAAGGACGTAGACCGTAGAAGTCCACCTAGCACTGGCTTTGCTTCCCAATTACCAGTGTTGCCACCCAAGGTCCGCTAAGATTCCACAGAACCATTCCTTCTAAACAGGATTCCTTTGTGTTTGTCCCACGCATGTTTGAATTCCTTTACTGTTTTCATCTCTACCATCTCCTGCGGGAGGGCATTCCGTGTATTCACCACTTAACTATCATAGTGGTGGTGCTGGTGGGTGGGGGGGGGGGGGGGGTGCGATGACGTCTCTCCCTTACAGTTTTTCCCCTTTCTCTCTCCCTCCTGTTGCATAGCTTTGTTGTGTTCCTGGAAGTGGATACCAGCCTCTGCGCAGACCTGCACCCACCCTGTTTGAAGTTGGCGGAACACATGGTGCGATTCCTCGCTGCGCTGGCAGCAGCCAACACCCTGGAGAAGCTCCTCCCCTTCCCGCTGGTGGCGGCAAAACATGAGAACAATGAAATGGGTATGAAACTTTTATAGTCTGTTGTAATACAAATACGGATGCATCCTCATTCAAGCTGTATGTTTGGAATTGCATTCCTAAGCGAACAAGACAATCTCTACATAGCACGAAGTTAAACGGGACATTCTGAAAATTTTAATGCACAATTAGTACTTAACAGGCTGAAAATATTATAAAAGTGTGGCAGGTGCAAATATTTGTGGATCCATCGTAACCTTTGTGGAGGTGGGTGAAGAATACATGGCACTGATACTCTGTTAGTGATTCCCAACCTGTTCTGGGAATCCTGATTCAGCCGGTCAGTATTTCAGAGTATCCATCATGAATATTCATGAGTGAGATTTGCATGCACTGCCTCCACTGCATGCAAATCTCTCTTATGAATATTCATTGTGGGGTATCCTGAAACCCACTGCTCTTGTTAATGCTTCAGGAGGGCTCATGCCATGCCATGCTGACAATTAAAAAATGATGTCTTTAACGGACAATGGGGCCAGGGTATCGGGATAATCATCTGAGAAGGAAGGGAGGGAGGGAAGAAAGACGGAGGGGGTTGAGGGGGAAGGGGGAGGATGAGGGTTGGGAAGGAGGGAATGAGTTGATTTGTTCTGTTATACACAGCATTATGATTCTGTATACTATTTAAACTTACTAAATAAAGTTTAAAAAAAGTCTTTGGTAAAGCAAGTTGTACTTGGTCAATGTGACAAATTCTGCAACAGCAATTCACAGGGTCCAGTTAATATTCACCTAGAGGGGCATAATCGAAAGGGACACCCAAGTTTGGCTGAGGACGTCCTCGCAAAACGTCCCGATGGAGGGGCGGGGAAACCCGTATTATCGAAACGAAAGATGGACGCCCATTTTTCGTTTCAATAATACGGTTGGGGATGCCCAAATCTTGAAATTTAGGTCGTCCTTAGAGGTGGTCGTCCCTAGACTTGGTTGTTTCTGATTTTCGGCGATAATGGAAACCAAGGATGCCCATCTCAGAAACGACCAAATG
Organism: Microcaecilia unicolor; assembly: GCF_901765095.1. Taxonomy (NCBI): domain Eukaryota; kingdom Metazoa; phylum Chordata; class Amphibia; order Gymnophiona; family Siphonopidae; genus Microcaecilia; species Microcaecilia unicolor. Next base: position 207,733,445 of record NC_044033.1, read on the forward strand.
CAAGCCCTTTGGTCGTGGGAGGAGCCAGCATTCCTAGTGCACTGGTCCCCCTGACATGCCAGGACACCAACTGGGCACCCTAGGGGGCACTGCAGTGGACTTCAGAAAAAGTTCCCAGGTACATAGCTCCCTTACCTTGTGTGCTGAGCCCCCAAAACCCACTCCCCATAACTGTACAGCACTACCATATCCCTTACAGGTGAAGGGGGCACCTTCGTGTGGGTCCAGTGGGTTTCTGGTGGGTTTTGCAGGGCTCACATTTACCACCACAAACGTAACGGGGGGGGGGGGGGGGGGGATGGGCCTGGGTCCGCCTGCCTGAAGTGCACTGCACCCACTAAAACTACTCCAGGGACCTGCATACTGCTGTGATGGACCCGAGTATGACATCTGAAGCTGGCAAAAAATATTTTGAACGATATTATTTGAGGGTGGGAGGGGGTTAGTGACCACTGGGGGAGTAAGGGGAGGTCATCCACGATTCTCTCCGGTGGTCATCTGGTCAGTTTGGGCACCTTTTTTTATGCCTTGGTCGTAAGAAAAACAGGACCCAGGTAAAGTCATCCAAATGCTTGTCTGGGACGCCCTTTTTTTTTCCCATTATAGGTCGAGGACACCCATGTGTTAGGCACGGCCAAGTCACGCCTTCGCTACGCCTCCAACACGCCCCCCGGGAACTTTGGTCATCCCCGCGATGAAAAGCAGTTGGGGACGCCCAAAATCTGCTTTCGACTATACCAATTTGGGTGACCCTGTGAGAAGGGCGCCCATCTTCCAATTTGTGTCGGAAGATGGACATCCTTCTCTTTCGAAAATAAGCCTGCTAGAGTATTAACAAATTCAACATGCAATTGAAGCCATAGTACTAGTAATTTATAGCCATCTTTAACTATGTACAAGGCAGAGCTGCTGAGCTCTAGGGAAGGGCTATAAGAAACAAGGCCCTTTACTGATATACTTTGTTAACTTGTCTTTTGCCTTTGTATCATGGCTTGCTTGGGTTGGCTGTCAAATTGTTCTTACAGTCTGGGAATGTCAACCATCAGATTCGTATACAATTGAGGGAAGGGGGGGGGGAAGAGGGATTCTCAGTGTAAAATGTTATCAATATGTTGGAATTGTTTTTTTTTTCCTCCTATCTGATTTAATAAAAATGTTTGAAATAAAAAATGTCTTTCTTTGACCCTAATCACTGGGCTTTTCATGAAGGTTGTGTTGTGTGATTGATTTGAGAACCTGTCTGTTGTGGGTTTGAGGATAATGTGCAGCCCTTTTGCTTGGGGGTGGTGAGCTTGGGGTATCGATGGCTTAGGTTCAAGTCTCTGATTTTTTTTTTTTAGTTCAAAATAGCAGAAATCCTTATCAAAGTTAACAAATGTAGAATGATACCATTGTATTGAGGTTCCCCCCCCCCCCCCCCGCCCCTGAAAATGGCTACATCTTAAAACTTTTGTATACAGATTCATAAGTGTTGCCCTACTAGGATAGACTGAATGTCCGTTGAGCCCAGTATCCTGTTTCCAACAGTGGCCAAATCCAGGTCACAAGTACCTGACAAGATCCCAAAACAGATTTTCTGCTGCTTATCCCAAGAAATAAGGAATTATTCCTGCTGTGGCCCTTTTTTTGGCACTGAGCCAGACTTCGGCGGGAGGGGAGTCCAGAGCCTGAGGTGAGGGGGCACATTTTAGCCCCCCTGGCGCCGCCCCTCCCCCATCCCTTTCGACCCCCCCCCCCCCCCCCCGCCGCTGCCAATTCTCCCCCGCCACCGCCAGGTACCTTTGCTGGCGGAGGTCCCCAACCCCCGCCAGCCAAGTCCCCTTCAGCTCCGGTCTCCGAGTCCGACGTGTTCGCTGATTTGGATTCCGCTTCTGTGAGTCCTGACATCCTTCACATTCCTACGGAGACCGGCGGCGGGGGGGGGGGGGGGGGGTCGAATGTGGCAGGGGAGGGTAGCGGGGGGGGGGGAGTGAAAGTATGGGGCAGGGCTAAATCTGTGGGGGCCCATGTCCCCGTGGCCCCACCTAGCTACACCCCTGCTGAGTGCTGGCACTGGAGGTGACACGGACTCCCTCCCTCTGTACCAATTCTACATCTTTGTCAGAGATCCCTCTTGCTTTTGTTTCCCCCTATCGCAGAACTCTACACCTCAGCTCAGCCGCCTTGGAAGCTCATCTCAAGCTCTGTTGCCGTGGGCTTGGCAGTGGTACTGGGGATATTAATCGGAGTTCACCTGAGCCGCAGACGCAAGCGGGAACACGGCGCCCTCTGGTTTCCTGCTGGCTTCACCCGACACAGGGACCCGAATGACCGACGGAGGAGGGAGCCTGTGGGGGAGGATGCCATCGGACTGAAGTGAGTGTACCAGAGGCATCTTGTAGGCCAATGGCTAGAGCTTGTTGAGCAAGGGGTTCAAGTCCCGCTTCCGCAAGTGACGCACACGAAGGACATCCGCATCGGAACATCCCGAAATACATCCATCTCGCGTGTATTTTCAGAACAGGAACTAGGTTGAGGTTTCCTGTTTGAAAATGTGAGATGGATGTCTGCGTGCTGTCGACATCCAGCATGAACGACCACTTTACCAACTGGAATGCCAAATTATGAACGGGAAAACAAGGGACATGAGCATCTGTATGGCAGCATTCGTAGAAAATGGCCATACAGACGTCCTTGAAGAGCAGAGGAGTAGCTAATGGTTAGTGCAGGGACACAGTTTCAAAAATCCCACTTCAGCTCTTTTATTTTGTAACCGTGAGCTCTGCAGGAACAGAAAAATACCTACTGTATTGAATGTAAACCACTTCAATAGCCCTGAGGCATGCAGGTGTCATATTTAGATACAGTAAGTATTTTTTCTGTTCCTGGAGGGCTCACAATAAAAATATATTAAAATAGGACCAAAGAGGGATTTGAACCTGGGTCTCTTAGTTTACAGTCCACTGCAGTAACCACTAGGCTACTCCTTAGACCTGCTTTTTGTTTTGTTAAGAATGCCCATAATACCTGAAACTGTCACAGAGCCTGATATCCCCTATCAGTTTCACTGTCCAGGGAGAGGAAGGGGGGACAACAACCACTGAGGAATTAAGGAGGTGTCATGTCTTAATCCCTCAAGTGGTCAGCTGCTCAGAGCATTGTTTTGTACTCTGGACGTCCTTTTTAGACCTGGATGCTTCTTTCCTTTTGCTAATCGCTGTTGGACTCCTGATTTTAGACCCACCCTGGCCTGCAATGTGTCCGCTTGCTATTTGGACCTACGACAGTGTCGTACATCCAAATCCTGGCTTTGCAAATTTGGGATTTGGACGTTTCAAGCACACGGATATCCATTTCAGCCTTTTGGGACGTCCATACACTTCGAAAATCAGTGTGAATTTGGGCAAGTCACTTCCTCTTCTGTTGCTTCAGTACCCACTTAGGTGGTAAGCTCTTTTGGGGGGGGGGGGGCATATTCTACCTAAATATTTATCATCACTGAGCAGTGCTGGGTACGTCCACCAGTGCTATAAAAATAACTGTTGCTAGCCTATGGGGTGTGGTAGGCACGTGCTCTCTCCATAGTTAAATCCACTCCTCTCCCTACAGCATTCCCTATGGTCATCTTGCCTCAAAAACAGGAGAGACTGGTATTGCAGGAGCTGTGAGCTCCCCTAGCACTCTTGCAGCTTTCTCTATAGCACCTCCTGCTGGAAGAGGCTAGGGCTGCAGAGGCTGAGAAATCCCTTGCATTAATCTTTGCTGCCAGACCATGTTGTGCTAATTTTCTCCTCAGGCCGCTGAAGCAGGATACAGACTGTGAAGAGGACTCTGACGTTTATTCCAGCCCTGAGGATAATGGGCCACCGGCCCCCAGGAAGATGAAGGTGAAGAGAAATTCTCTGCTGCTGAGAGCCTGCATTCCTTCTTAAATACTGCAATTTCTTGTGCTGGGGCCCCAGGATCCCTGTTTCCAGTCAATGGCATAGCCCTTAGTCTCAGGGGAGGGGGGGGGGGGCTTGGCCCATTCCCACTCCCACATTGGACTCAGGCCCCCTCCAAACCTGCAACACCCCATTAAATGTCTGGTGGGGATGCCAAAGCCATGCCAGTCAAAGAAATTTGTGATCTGAGCCACCATCTTGTGCTGCTGTTGTGATCGGAAGCCGGTGGCGTGCCTCCAGACGCTGACGCCGGGACTTCTCCTTGTGCATGCTCAGTTTGCGCAAGGACTGAGCGTGCTCAGGGAGTCCCCAAGTCGGTGGCTGGAGGCACGCCGCTGGCTTCCAATTACAGCAGCAGCACAAGAAGGTGAGAGGCTCGGAGCCTGAATTTCTTTGGCTGGCAGGGCTTTCAGCATCCTCGCCTGCAAAGGTGTGTTTAATGCATAGGAGTGGCGGTGGAAGGGGAGGGAGGAGGGAATGGGCCCTCCCCCAAAATGAAGGTTGGCTACACTCTTGTTTGCAGTAACTGTTCTTGTTGCTTCTACTGGGGCCTCTCCCTGCCCTGACTGGTTAATTCTTCTAATATTTGGGATCCTTTCTCTCATTTGTAGTCTCTGCCTTTTAGGGGGGGGGGGTCAATATTTAAAGTGATTTAACCAGCCAGAAATAGCTCTTGGCCGGTTAAATCACTTCTTTTGGGGATAACCGGTCATATCAGTGGTACTTAAGCTGTTAGTGCCTGCATCAAAACCAGCTAGTTTGAGGGCGTTCCAGGGGCAGAGTCAGCAAGGTAACCAGCCAAGGTAATTGCATGAAAGTCAGTCCTAGCGTTATACGGCGCTGAATGATTTAGCCGGCTCTGTAAACCTGGAAATTCAATGCCGGAGCCTGGATACGAATTTTCAGGCATAACGCCAGCGTAGTCAGCAAAATGCTAATTGCTGCTGACTGAATTTCAACCCCTTAATTCCCTTCAGTGGGGCTCTCTCCTGGGGTGAGGTGAACTATGACAGGATGCCTGAGGTTAAAAATCATTCTTCTGCTATCTTCTCTGACCCCCACAGCTAGAAGAGGGTTCATCTGTCCTGGACCGTCGACGTTGGACCCAGAAACACATCAAAGCCGGTGTCCACATCCCAGAATCCCCTGCTCTCACTCCTCCCCAGGATGAATCCGAGTGCCGTGACATTGACGCAAGAGGCCCGGGTATGCAAAAACCCCATCAAAAATCACAATTCCCCCATCACAGACTTCTATACATGTCACAGCCCTTCTGGCACACAATCCTGTCTGTAGAAGGGTGCACAGAAGGGAACATGACCCTAAAGTGGACTTCAGGCCTGTATCTATGTATCCAGAGCCTTTGTTCAAATATAGATAACTTTATTTACCAGACAATTTGGCATATGTTGCCAAAGTAATACATTTTGTAGTTAGACCGCAAAGGATTTTTTTTCCCCTTTAATTTCTTTTCCTCTGGCAGATGGGGTCACGCCCCTCATGTCGGCAATCTGCGCCGGGGTCGGCCTGGAGGCCAGTGAAGGAGAGGACACAATGCTGGAGGGTTCAGCCACAGTGATCGCCGATCTGATCGTGCAGGGTGCCAGCCTGAACGCCCAGAAGGATTCTACGGGGGAGACTGCCCTGCATCTTGCCGCTCGATTCTCCCGGGCAGATGCGGCGAAGAGCATGCTGGATGCCGGTGCCAACACCAACCTGCAGGATAAGCTGGGTCGCACCCCTTTGCACACTGCCATTGCTGCCGACGCCCTGGGCGTGTTCCAGGTAGCGCCAAGCAGCATCTTTGCAACTAAGTGGTGAAGGATAAGCAGAAAATTAGAAGGCATGAGGCTGGAGGTGTTGGGGGGGAATGGATGAATCGGGTTATGGCTGGAGAGATTCAGAGAATGGATATGGGACTGATAGTTGAATTTTGGATAGATGGATGGAGAAAGAAATACAAGACAATGATGATGAATTAATTGAGGGGTGTATTAGATGGAACATGGTTGAATGGAGGTGGATAATTTATAGTGTGACGAGAGCAGTGATCAAGTGGATTGGGAAGATGGAAGGAGGAATGCATGTCCGATACAGATGGTGAAGGGATAGATCACGGATGGGATGCCTAAGAAAGCTGGATAGATGGATTTTATCAGAAATTCAAAGGACGAAGGGATGGCTCGCAGATGGATAGGAAAGATAAATGGCTGTCTTATAGTCTGAGGAGCTGGGAACATAGAGATTCACAGCAAAACAGAAGTAAGACTATGGGGAGAGAGGTCATTGTCAACATGCGGAAGAGATATCGATGGGTGATTATATCAAACTAGAAAAGGAAAGACAAACATGATCAGCTGATCTTGTGCCTTGGAAGAGGGTGAAGAATCTTTTTGAGGGAATAACAGTACTTGTAGAACGACACCTTCTAGTTTATTTAGTAGCAGGAGAGGAGTTAGTTCAAGGCTCCTTACTGAAATGAACGCGATGGTTGAGGGTGACTGTAAGGTGGTAGAGGGTTGACGTGGCTAAGCCTGTAACTTTTTTTTTTTCTCTTTTTTGGTTACAGATCCTTATCAGGTGTCGCCAGACTGACGTGGATGCCCGGATGCAGGACGGTTCCACGCCGCTTATCCTTGCCACTCGCCTAGCGGTGGAGAACATGGTGGAGGAGCTGATAAATTGTGGTGCAGAGGTTAATGCCACCGACGGACGGGGTATGCACTTCCCCCAGTTCTCTGGTCAACTGGAGAGGCTAAGAGAGACAGCGCTATGTCTTATGGAAGCCACTGGGGGTGTGGGGTAAATGACGTCTGGGAGGAACCACAGAATGCTGGAGAAGTGGGACTGCAGCAGGTTGTCACAGGTTGTCTTGCATTCAAAAAATAATTTTGTCATTGGCATGGGACAATGTGCTGTGAGAGCCCTAAGAGGCGAGACGGGGAGGGGGACAAGCTGTTAATCCTATTAGAATGTTAATAGGTTTGTACTTTTTGGGATCTTGCCAGGTATTTGTGACCTGGATTGGCCACTGTTGGAAACAGGATGCTGGGCTTGATGGGCCTTTGGTCTTTCCCAATATGGCAATACTTATGTAGGTTACCCCATGAGGATGAGGGTGGTGATGTGAGTTACCCGAGTTAAGGGTCAGGTTTTGATGAGGACTGTCCCAAGGGAAAGGAAGTACCCTGGGGCCTGGTGAGGGGCGGGGAAGAGCACAGAGGTGGTCCTGCAAATTGAGTGGTACTCCTGATGACTTAGGGAGGTGAAGGAGTCTCATAAATGATAGGGCTGTGTGGGGTAGAGGTTATGGGGACCAACTCATGCCTTAAGTCACCACAGTAACACTTTTGGGAGATGAAAGGCTGTAGTGGAGGTTGGGGAAGGCCCGTGGCAGGATGGGGGTGGTGATTATTATCATGGCCCAAACACAAACTGGGGAAATCTCTATGTCATCAAGACCAAACAAGAAGAAGTAGAGGCTGATTCAAGGACGTATCCACCACTGGAGATGTTTATGGAGCAAACACTTTATTGATGCAACTGTAAAAGGACCTGACACGGTCTGTGTTTCGGCATATAAGCCTACATCAGGGTTCATACAGATAGTTCTAAAAGAACAGGAAGTCTTGCACAAATATGAATAACACATATATAATACTTACAGTAAAATACAGTGATGTGAAACAACTAGTAAAACGGAACAATCTAAAATGTATAAATCTATATAAATAAAAATGTAAATGTTTGTTCAAAATCTTAAATCTCCGAAAGTTCTTCACTGATTGCTTTATTTGGACACAACGTTGCATTCGAATAGGCGCATGTTTTTATATACCTACTATTATATAGATGTCACAGCTGGCGTACTCGCGGAGCGGAAGCAGTGCGACGAGTAATTGCAAATCAAACTGAGGAAGAACGGCCATCAGCGAACGAACGAAACAGACAAAGAATGGCTCAAATACATGCTGAGGAAGCAGCAGAGCGACGTGCAGCCAGACTTGACGATGCACGGTTGCGAGCACGGCGATCGCGTTCTGCAGCTTCAGATCTGCTTCGTTCTCAACAGAATCAACGCGACAGGCTGAGAGTGGCTTAAATCTCCGAAAGTTCTTCACCGATTGCTTTGAAATTTCAACACAACGTTGCATTCGAATATGCGTGTGTTTGCTTGCAGGAGATTTCAGGCAAACATTACCTGTAGTTCCTCGATCGACACCAGCGGACTAAATGCTTGCCTAAAATACTCTACTTTGTGGCAACACGTAAAGACGTTAAACTTAACTACAAATATGCGTGTCCAGCTGCAAAACGATCAATCAGCTCAGATATTCTCACATCAATTGCTGAAAATTGGGAACGGAAAGGTGCTGGTTGATCTGACCTCAGGACGAATTTCATTGCCTCATAACTTCTGCAATTTAGTGACCTCAAAAGAACAATTGGTTGAAAAACTATTTCCCAATATTCAAACCAATTATAAGAATCACGATTCGCTGAGTGAACGAGCTATTCTTGCGGCCAAGAACAAAGACGTCTACGAACTGAACAATATTATTCAGTCTAACATTCAAATCGAGCCACTCACATACAAGTCCGACGACACTGTTCTGGAAGCAGATGAAGCTGTTAATTATCCAACAGAATTTTTCAATTCACTCGATCTGCCAGGGATGCCACCACACGTACTGCAATTGAAAATCGGTGTGCCAATTATGTTGTGAAATATCAACCAGCCAAAGCTTTGCAACCGCACGCGGCTTGCAGTAAAAAAATTAATGAGCAATGTCGTACAACCAACAATCTTGACAGGACCTTTCAAAGGTGAAGATGTCCTCATTCCTCACACTCCTATGATTCCAACAGATATGCCATTTCAATTTAAGAGATTGCAATTCCTAATTCCATTGCCGTTTGCAATCGCCATCAACAAAGCTCAGGGCCGATCTTTAGAATTCACCCGTTTACATCTACACACGGATTACTTCTCACATGGACAATTATATGTTGCATGTTCTACAGTCGGCAAACCAGACAATCTCTATCTCTGCACACACAATGGAACAACAAAAAATATTATATACCCACAAGCTGTTGCGTTCCAAGCATTGTGAAATTAAACATTAGAAACGTGCGCTTCCTCTTTTCTTTCTTTTCCATTTAACCAGACTGAGCCATAGCAACGCGTGGCCGGGTAGAGCTAGTAATAAATAAAAAAACTAATTAAAACAAAGGACGTATATAAATGAATGTTCATGAGTTGCATCAATAAAGCGTTTACTCCATAAACATCTTCAGTGGTGGATTAAGTCCTTGAATCAGCCTCTACTACCTCTTGTTTGATTTTTATCATGGTCCCACGCCTGGTTACTAGTTTGAAGTTCCGATGACTGAGTGATTGCTATCTTTTCTCTGTAGGTAAATCCGCTCTGCACTGGGCTGCAGCTGTGAATAACGTTATAGCAGCTCACGCTCTCTTACGGCACGGCGCCAACAAGGACTTGCAGGACAGGAGGGTGAGTAGTGGGGGAGGAAGTCTGAACTACACACATAGCACTGTACAAAGTTTACTATTACAGAAGTACCATACATTTTAAGAATAGATATGTATCGGCCACTCTTTCTTCTGTAGGAACAGACCCCTCTCTTCCTTGCTGCCCGTGAAGGAAGTTACGAGACAGCCCGGCTTCTTCTGGAGCACCGTGCCAGTCGTGAGATTCCAGACCACGTGGGTTGCCTACCACGCGATGCAGCCCACCAGCGGCTACACCATGACATCCTCTACCTGCTCGATGACCACAACCTTTCGCAAGGCAGCGGGGGAGCCTCTCATGGGGCGCCGGGACCAGGCGGCTATCCAGCTCTGCAGACACCTGCCGCACCTCAGAAGAAGAGCCGCAGGCAGCACTCTCGCAACCCTACCCACGTAAACTGTGAGAAGGCAGGGGTGGCACTCAGTGGTGCCCCGGGGAAGGGAGCTGTGGCTCCCCCGCCGCAGATTGACCTCAGTCAGTCTTACTGCATCCATGAGCCAGTCTCTCCATCTTTAAGGAGCCCTGATTTACCTACGCCTTCGTTCCTCGGTCTGCACCCCCTGGATGGACGCTACTGCCAGTCTGGCCTGGGCTCCATCCCCCACCACCAGGCTCCGGGGTTCTTTGGCTTTGGGGGGCAGCGTGACCTGGTGACCCCCCATGAACCTTGTCATCAGTACCTTAGCAGCCGAAGCAGTTCCTTTTCTGGCAGCATTTCTGGGGGACCAGCAGGGCCCTGGGCGAACAGGTCATGTGAGTGGGTCTCACTGGGCCAGCATCGAGGGAGGGAAGGATCCATTCATAGCTGTGGGCACCATGGAGGGCATTATTGTGGATCAGCAGTGCCTCCAGGCCAGACCCTAGTAGGCAGTGTCGGGTCTCACTGCTCCATGCCCAATGTCGCATATGCCGCTGTGCCTACCAGGTGCTATCAGCGACAGGCACCACACCCTGGAGGTCTTCATGGCCAACCTCTACATGAAGTCCCGTATCCAGGTGACCAACATCAGCATACAATGTCACAGCACCATGACCCCGCTGTGGTCTCACCCTCTGAGCTTAGCACTCCCTGCCTTCCCCTGCCTCCAGAAAAGGGGGCAGGATGCTTCCCCACAAGCAAAGATCCGACAGGGAGGAACCAAGACACCAGCCTCTATCTGACCCCTCCATCCCAGCACAGCTACCCGTCACCTCCCGGGGCAGACCACATCCCAGCCAGTCGCACCCACCATCCTTTTCTCACTCCTTCTCCTGAGTCCCGGGACCAGTGGTCCAGTATCTCACCCCACTCTAACAAGTCAGACTGGTCGGAGTGTGCAGCCAGCCCCAACGCGGGAGATGTGAAGTGATAGCAAGGTTATCTGCATCTTGTCCCTTTAGGATCAGATTCAAGAACTGCATTACCGATAGGTGGGTGTTGTGGAACTTGAAAGGACAACCCCTGCACTAAAGCAGCCACAGAGATCAGTTGCTGCTGTGTTTTTTTGTGGCTGGATTCAAGATCCCACTGCTAACACCACTTCTTAAATATGTCAAGGTTTGTTTTGAGGGCACTCAGGATGAAAACTTTTTGGAATTTTTTTTTGATCTACATGTAGCACTTTGCCCCTGCATGGCTCCCTTAGTGTGAACTAGCCCAGTGCTTCCACCACTCCCTGCCTTTGTCACACGTCCACACTATTCTGTGACAGAAGTGCATTCTCAGCATGTTTGTAAGATGCTACATCTCTCCCGCTTTCAGCATTTCTCCCTTTCAAGAGTGACCTGGACATAGCAGAGGGAGAAAATGAGGGCAGAATAGGAGCAAGGGACACAGAACCACACAGGCTGAGGCCTGTACTAGCACAAATGACAATGCCCATGTTTTTGTAATGCTAGGCTCTTCTTCCCAACTATGACATCATCCCACTCCAATGATGTCAAGAGCAGGGGGAACACAGCTGGGGCTTCATCAGCTATTGTCACTCCAGCAGTATCTTGAGAGGTAATGACTATTTTTTTTAAACTAATACGGTGCTGCGGGAGTGGCAGGGTCTTATAAACTTAACTTGTAGGGTGGGGAGAGGGTGCTGTTTTGTACAGTGGAATAGGTGCTGGGTAATGAACCTTGCCTCATGTGTGCGGTGGAAGTAGAAGTACCTCTTTGCAAGCACTAAAAAAAAAAAAATGAGGTGACAAGGAAGAGGACCAAGCCCCCATTCCAAAACTGTAACATTAATTTATAATAAAATATTCGTGAAATATTGTCTTTCATATTGATATTCTGCATGGCACGCAAGGAATAAGGTAAGAGGGATCTGGTTGTTAAACATTCCCCTATGATACTAGAAGCAGGATTAATTTTTTGGTGGGAGTGGGGGCTCATCTCGGATTCCCCTTTTCTGCTTCCTCTTCAGGCCAGGTGAAAATTGCACTCGCCGGCTGACGGTGAACCTATAACCTCAGTAGCCATAGAAGTTTGAAACTTCTTTGGATTGTATCGAGCAGAATACCCAACCACAGGGCTGGATGCTTTCTGCGTAAGAAGGAGAATGGGTTTGGGGCAGAGCAAGTGCGTGCAAAACCTTATCTGGACTGTGAGATCCAGCCACCAAACTGGAGAACTTGCATGTTTAAGTCAGGCCTGCTGCCTAAACGAAACGCATAAGCCTGCACAATAATCTGGAAAGATGAGAGATGGAAAAACAATAAAACACCGTTCTAAATGTTATGCACAAGCCTTAAACTTTGCGCACCAAAAGTCGTGCATGCAAATTATAGAATAAGGTGGGTAAGGTAATGGAATAATTAGCTGCTAATTGGCTATAATTAGCAATTACATGCATAGCTGCCATTAGTTGGTATTCTGTAAATTTGCATGTGCAAATTCTATTGGGCACAACTGCAAGGGGGTGTGTGGAACTGGGCGGGGGTGTGGGCAGGTCAGGGGCGTGTCTAACTCATGCACCCAGGTTACAGGATGCCTAGGGTTAGGTTGTCATTTACAGCAGCCTTTGTGCTAACGCAAAAATGCCTTTTATTGAATTTGCGCTCAGTTCCTTTTATCTTGGCGCCTAACTTAAGGGGTTCAAAATGTTTAGGTGGCCTGAACGTTGCTGTTGCACCTAGGTGGGACGAGACAGCCGTGGCTTTTAGCCCATCCTGCTTGGAATTAATTTACTGAAACGATCTGGAGGGGGGGGGGGGGGGGGGGGGGGGGGAGAGATAAAATGTGCGAAAGGAAAAACATTCCTGAATTTATCCCTTAAAAGGGAGTGAAGTGTCTTCAGCATTTTTGCCATAAGCCCCCCCCCCCCCCCCTTTTTTTTGTTATTTGAAAAAGAACATTGGTTGCATTGGGCGGGGGCAGAAGCCACAAGAGACAGAAGCAGGTAGAGAGGTGAGGAGCTCAGATACAAGAGACAGTGGGAGAGGTGCTCTTAGATATGGGGGAGGGTCTCTTAAAGGAAGGGGCTTAGCTATAACAGACTGGGGGAAGAGGTGGTCTTAGAGATGGGGGAGGGACTTTCATAGCCCTGCAAGCAACTGAGCTCATATGGGACTTCATATGCCTGATAAAAACTTATAACCAAAAAAGGGTGCCAGGTTTAGCCATGTCAGCCCTCTTATCACCTTACAGTCAGCCCTACCTACTGTGTTCTTTCTCAGCAAGGGACCATGAACTAATTCCCCTCCTGCTTTTTCCCCCTACCTCAACCTTTCTTCCTTTGCATGTTGGAACTTGTAGTTTTGCCTTTCCAGCAGAGTCATAACTAAGTGTGGATGAGGAAGAGAGTTATCTTCCTCCTGCCATCCTGAGTGTGCAGAGAGAGGATGACTGGTGATCAGGGGGATGGTGCAAATTCGATGACCTTATCAGTGAGGACAGAGCCCCATGGGGTTCACGCTCCTTCATCCCCTTTATTCTCCCTGACCCCAAGGTGTGGTAGTGTAGGAGACAGGAATGAAGACCACAAAACTGGCACAGAAATACATCCCTTTTATCTTCCTCTTCTGAGGGTTCAGTCAAAGCAAAAAGTCTGTGCGAGAAATAGGTGCTGCCTCCACCCCCGAATTCTGAGTCTTTTAATCGACCTCCCCCTTTCCCATGGCTGTATGGGACCTAGCATTCCTGTAATACCTGTTTGCACCAGTGGGTGGTGCAGTTTCTCATGTATAGTGTGTGTCCTGGTCCCGAACATCTTCGTTTGGAACCTGAAGAAACCCACCAATGGTAATAATTGTTCCTTGTATCTGTGGCTGTTAACAGTGTAACACAAGTCACTCCCCAAGGGTTCAAGCACTTGAGAATCACTTCCGGTGGCTGCCACTACTGCATTGAGAATCATGCCGTCAAGCTAGCGCTGAGGATAATCTCCCAAGGCCGGTGCTACACTACTGACAGTCGCTTCCTACTGCTGCCGTAGTGGTTAGACAAGCCACCAGAAGCGTAGGTACATCATCAGCATGAAAAGGAAGATGCCGCTGGCGGCCACTTTGGCATAGGCAGAGCGGGTGTTGAGGAACTGTGCGTCCTTGCGATATTTCTTCGACACGGAGGAGAGGTTGCTGGCTTTGGAGTCCAGAGCTATGGGGGCAAACAGCAAAAAAACAGATGTCAGAAACCTGAGAGCTGTCCCTTCTCTATCTCTAGAATCTCAGCCTCTTCCTCTAATAATCCATTCCAGAGAGACCTTTCCCTCGTCTCTTGTATTTAAACCCCTTCTTCTAATAACCCATTTCTGAGACCTTTCCCTCGTATTTAAGCCCCTTCCTCTAATAATTCATTCCTGACAGTCCCTCTCCCCCTATCTCTTGTATCTAAGCCCCTTCCTCTTATAATTCATTCCTGACAGTCCCTCTCCCCGTCTCTTGTATCTAAGCCCCATCCTCTAATAATCCATTCCTGAGAGACCTTTCCCTCATCTCTTGTATTTAAGCCCCTTCCTCTAATAATCCATTCCTGACAGCCCCTCCCCCATTTCTGAGAGCACCTCTCCCCCTGTCTCTTGTATCTAAGCCCCCTTCCTCTAATAATCCATTCCTGAGAGACCTCCCCCATATCTAACAGCACTTCTGTCTAGGATCCGAGCCCCTTCCTCAAATCCGTTCCTGAGACCCTCCCCCATATCTATGAGTACCTCTCCCCCTGTCTCTTGTATCTGAGCCCTTCACCTATACCTGCTTCTGTCTCTCTCATGCTGAGCCCCCTTCCTGTGCTAACCCAGAACTCCCCATACCTGAGAGCGCCTCTCCCCTCTGCAACACCTCCTCAATGTTGGTCACCATGATCTTCTGTACATCCTGCAGCTCGGTGTTGATGGAGCTGAGGTGGCGTTTGGACCAGGAATCCACATAAGACTTCTTTAGCTTCTGGATGTAAGTGTCTGTAAAAACACAGCCAATGAGGGAGGGAATGGGGTGAGAGGAGAGGGTAAGGGAATACAATGACAAATCCTGGTTCTCATCACGTGGATGGACCAGCTGAAACAAGAAGAGGGCTCGAGAGGAGGAGGAGATGATGGTGTTGGTGCAAGAACTCACCAGAGAAAGGAAGGGATTTTGGATTTAGCTCATGTCTTTTGTCAGTAGTAGTTGTTCAAAGTGAGTTAACTTTCAGGTACAGGAGGTATTTTCTCGTCCCCCTGAGGGTTTACAGTCTTTAAGTTTGGTACCCGAGGCAATGGAGGGTTAAGTGACTTGCCCAAGATCACCACAATGGGATTTGAACCCTGGCTTCCCTGGTTCTCAGACCATTGCTCCAGTGGCGTAGCCACAGGTGGGCTTGGGTGGACCGGGGCCCACCCATTTATGGCTCAGGCCCACCCAACAGTAGCACATGTTTGGTGGTAACTGGTGGGAATCCCAAGCTCCGCCAGCTGAAGATTTCTCCCTGATGGTAACGAAAACGCTACTTTCCACAACACCGGCACCTGCGCATGCTCAGTTTTCAGTGCATTCCTGCTGCCAAGGTGGAAAGAAGCGTTTTCCCACCAGCTGAGATTTTTTTTTTTTTTTTTTGGGGGGGGGGGGGGGGGGGGGACACTTGGTGCCCACCCAATTCTTGCCTAGGCCCGCCCAAAATCTGTTGTCTGGCTATGCCCCTGCATTGCTCTAACCTTTAGGCTACTCCTCTACTTCACACACAGGAGGGTGGTACCAATGACAGTCCTTGCTTGGGACATCATGGTGATCTCAGTGAAAGAAGGAGGAAGTGATGGTGTGGAAAAGCGTTGAGAGAAGGAAGAAAAAGTGGTGTGGGACTGTGCTGGCATAGTAGGATATGACATTTGGGCAGGGGGGGGGGGGGGTAAGGAAGAGAGCATACCAAATTCAATGAAAGCATACGGTCTGGAGACAGAGGCCACCTTCTTGCCATACACTTCAGAGAACTCAACCTGCAGCTCTTCCAGGTAAGTGAAGGCCAATTTCTTGGAGTAGCTGGCATTGGAAAGTGTGAGATAGCAGACCCCCTGGGAGATCAGATAGCTGAAAGGCAAGAGAGAGACAAGGAGATGGAGAATTTAACTGTGCCCATGGATACAGCGGTGTTAGGTCACCCCTCTACAGATGACCCTCTACACAGATACATATCCACAAAAAAATTTAACACACATCCTGTTTATCTGCTATACTTCAATTCTTATTTCCCCATCTACCCACACATAAAGGACCCCCCAGCCTCATCTATCCTTTCAGTACCAACCTACATCTGAAGACCCAGTCATTCATCCATGTCTTTAATTCAACCTTTTCTCCACTTGTTCTCTCCATTCTTCATCTTTTTACTAACTACTACCCACTGAAGAGCTAGTCAAATATTAACCTATAAATGTGAACAACTCAACACGACCCAATACCTCATCCACACATCACTCTGTTTGGCAATCCGTCCTTTACGATACAGCTTGCTGCTAGGTTTTGTGTATCTCTTCTGGTTTGGTGGCCATTTCTTGTATTTTCTCAGCCACTTGGACAAAAGGCCCTGCAGTACTTCCAACAATCTGTCCCACTTAGCCGCAGTTCCATCCAACTGCCCCGTCCGCTCAGCCTCTGATCCACCCAACAACCCCGTCCACTGGGCTGCTGACCTGCCCAATAACCCTGTCCGTTCAGCCACTGATCCACCTAGCATTGATTCTGTATCCACTTTCTCCCCACAACTTTATAGAAAATTAGCACCAGCACATACTGGAAGGTCATAGGGCCAGCCTCCAGTGAACAGCGGGAGGGCGAGTGCTCGCTCAGCTTCCGGAAGAGCTGCTTTGCCTGATTCTGATACTCCTGCAGGTTCCGGCTGGACTGTGAGGGAAGAAAAACAGTGTTAACACACCTTTCCAGTGAGCAGTGTGGATTTCTAGTCTGCCTTTCTAGAGGAACGCTTAATGTGTAATCCCAATGTTTCTGGAATTCTGGTCCAGTAATTCCCTGGCACAATCTTAAATTGCCCTGCTCCTGGTACCTAATTTGAGCAGTAGCCCCTTCAGCTGAAGGCCTTACCCCCTCCCCCCCCCAATGGTGCCAAAAACGATGCTTTCCACCTTGGCAGTCTACGTCATCTTCCTGAGCCACCGACACCGGTACCCACACATGCTCAGAAACTAAATAAGTAATAGGTAAAGTCCCTATGCAGCACGAGAAATGGGAGGAAGCCAGAAGCTTGTTCCATAAAGAGAAGACAGCTTTAACCCGAGTCCCTGAGGAAAGAACTTTGAAACCCACGGTGTCGGGTGCTTCTAGGGGAAGGCAGTCGGAAATTAACAGTTGTTCCAGCTCTCCGACTCAGCGGAGCAAGGACTCAGTGAGAACGCTGACAAAATGATAAAGATAATTTTAAGTTTATGATTGATTATGCTAGTTTAAAATATTGGTGTATCACTATAAGACACGAATAGCATATACACAAATGAAAAAGAGTAGCCCGATGAAAGAAGTGCTATACCACTGGGCGACAGTAAATCTGGTTGCCTATAAACAGTGGAATTTACTGAGGGCACTCTTATACAAAATTCATTTGAAAAAAAAAATAATATTTTAGTATGTTCTAGCAATGTGGTTTTCAGAAATTGCCAGCTATTTGTCTAGGTAGCGGTAGTCTTGGTTCTAGCAGAGCAGAAACTAAATAAGACCCATTCTGGTTTCATGTGATAAATGTACATACATTGAGTCCCTTGTGAAAGAAGTACAAGAACTAAGAGAAGAAGTGGCAAGACCAAGAAGCATCTGGGACAACCTGAAAGTTGACCCAGAGACCCAGATCAAACATTGAGGACTTCCAGCAAAGGGAAAGAAGATCTTGGACAGGCAGAGCACAGCTGGAAGCAGGTCACCAAGTCCCACAAGATCAATCCTCCAACTCCACCTTCTATTCAGCTAAAGAATCGGTTCACAGCCCTGGAGGTAGAAGAGCTAGAAACATCTAAAAAAAAACTGATGGCATTTTTGGTCATTGTTTCCTCCTCAGTCGGACAATTGGCCCAAAGAAAGCGAAAGGTAGTGGTGGTTGGAGATTCATTTCTCAGGGGTACGGAAGCGCCCATCTGCCGGCCAGATATGTTGCCAGAGAGGTGTGCTGTCTGCCTGATGCCAAGATTCGTGATATTGTGGAAAGACTGCCTAGACTCATCAAGCCTACAGACCACGCTCCTATGCTACTCATCCATGTTGGCACAAATGATACAGCTAAGTATCCTACTGAACGTGTTGTATGAGACTTTGTGGCTTTGGGTCAGAGGGTGAAGCATCTAGGTGCGCAGGCGGTGTTCTCATCAATCCTCCCTGTCGAAGGTAAAAGGTCGAATGAGAGATGCTTGCATCTTGGAGATACAGTGAAACCTCGGTTTTCATAGACTTCGGATTTTGTCGTTTTCGGTTTTCGTCAAATTTGTTAGCGAAAAATTTGTCTCGGTTGCTTCGGTTTTCGTCGGTGTGCCCACGCTGGTAATTTTGCGTTCTCCTGCGGCGTTCTTCTGGGGCGTTGTTTTTCATTGTGTGATACAAATTTTGTCATTTTGCCCACCCTGCTGCTTTTGGTTCAGTGCCTCTTCATAAATGACTGTGGCTTGATGATACAAATTTTGTCATCATGGGACCAAAAAAAGTTTCTAGAGCCAGCAGCCCTTCAAAGAAGGACAGGAACATGATCGAGTTGAAGAAGGAAATCACTAAAAAATACAAGAGCGGCATTAAGATTGCTGAAATTGGCCACATGTACGGGAAGTCACCATCCATGATAAGTTCAATTGTGGCGAAAAAGGAAGCAATAAAAGAGGCAAAAGGCGTGAATGTGCTAACGAAGCAGAGATGGCAAACAATTGAAGATGTGGAACAGTTATTATTCATTTGGATCAATCAAAAACAGTTAGATGGCGATTCTGTTTCTGAGGCCATCATGTGAAAAGGCCAGACTGTTGTATGCCAATCTCATTAAGAACATGCCTGGGACAAGTGCTAGTTTACTAAGGGGCTTATTTTCAAAGCACTTAGACTTACAAAGTTACACAGATTACTATGGAACTTTGTAAGTCTAAGTGCTTTGAAAATACGCCTCTAAGTGATTTTAAGGCCAGCAGCGGGTGGTTTGAAAAATTCAAGAGGCGCACTGGCATACACAGTGTTACTAGGCATGGCGAAGGTGCGAGTTCGGACAAGTCTGGTGCCAACAAATTTGTGTCTGAATTCAAAGATTACGTAGAGGCTGGAGGATTCATCCCCCAACAAGTCTTCAACTGTGATGAAACTGGCCTGTTTTGGAAGAAAATGCCAAAGAGAACGTTCATTACACAGGAGGAAAAGGCACTGCCAGGACATAAGCCTATGAAAGATAGGCTAACTCTTCTGTTGTGTGGTAATGCTAGTGGTGATTGTAAAGTGAAGCCCTTACTGGTGTACCATTCAGAAACTCCTAGAGTATTTAGCAGAAACAATGTGATCAAAAGTAAACTGTGTGTGATGTGGAGAGCAAACAAGAAAGCATGGGTCACGAGGGCAATTTTTATTGAGTGGATGAATGAAGTGTTTGGGCCGAGTATGAAAAAATACCTCCAGGAAAATCATTTGCCCCTTAAGTGCCTCCTGTTAATGGACAATGCTCCTGCACATCCTCCAGGTTTGGAAGATGCACTGTTGGAGCAGTTCAGTTTTATCACTGTGAAGTTCTTGCCCCCTAATACCACACCACTCATCCAGCCCATGGACCAGAATGTCATTTCCAATTTCAAGAAACTGTACACAAAAGCATTGTTTCAAAGGTGCTTTGAGGTGACATCAGATACAGAATTGTCCTTAAGAGAGTTCTGGAAAAACCATTTCAACATTCTCAACTGCATTAGCCTCATAGATAAGGCTTGGCAGGGAGTGACATCCAGGACGATGAACTGTGGCTGGAAGAAATTATGGCCAGGATGTGTGCATGAGAGAGATTTAGAAGGGTTAGAGACTTCACCCGATGACCCTACACATGTTGTGCAGTCAATTGTTTATTTGGGGAAGTCCATGGGTTTGGAGGTGAGTGGTGAGGATGTGGAAGAGTTGGTGGATGACCACAGTGAAGAACTCACCATTGAAGAGCTGCAAGACCTTCACCTAGAAGTGCAACAAACGGCAGATGAAGACGTTGCTTTGGATAAGGAGGAAGAGACAGGGGAGAATGTGCCTTCTTCAGAGATTAAGGACATCTTCTCCACGTGGAGTAAAGTACAGGTGTTTGTGGAGAAAAATCACCCAGACAAAGCTGTTGCAGGCTGTGTCTGCAACTTGTTTAATGATAATGCCTTGCCTCATTTTAGGCAAATCTTAAAGAGGCAGCAGAAACAAACCTCTTTGGACAGCTTTCTTGTGCGACATGGGTCCACTGACTCTGAAGCTGGTCCTAGTGCCAAAAGACCAAGAAGGGAAGTGACCCCCCCAGATAGTGCCTTGATACCTACTGTCCTTATGGAGGGGGATCCCCCTCCCAAACAATAATATCTGCACCTCTCTCTCTCCGTCTTCCAAACGCCAAGAAGAGTCTTCAGAAAGGTAAATGCCATGTTAAATGTTCATTTATTCTATACATTAGTCTTTTTTATTCATGTACAAGAAAAATTTCTTATTGCCTCGGTTTTCGTCAATTATTTTCGGACGGATTATCGACGAAAACTGAGGTTTCACTGTAAATGCATGGCTGCGTGGTTGGTGCTGATGAGAGTGCTTTGGTTTCGTAGACCATGGCATGATTTTCCAAGAGGTACTGAGCGGTGATGGTGTCCATCTGTCAAGGAAGGGAAGGAGTGTCTTCAGCAACAGGCTGGCTAAAGTACTAAAAAGGGCTTGAAACTAAAATTGATGAGGATGGGTATAAAAGGCCACAAAGCCATAATGAACCCCAAGGAAGGTAGGACATCAAAATCCTCTATAGAAGTGAATAAAAAGAGATCTTTTTATTCACTTCACTTTATTAACTTCTAGATCTTGAGGCTACAATGATGGAAGCGGACTTGGATTTAGTGGTGGTCACGGAGACGTGGGTTCACGGAGAACCATGACTGGGATGTTGCTATACCTGGCTATAATCTATTCAGGAAGGACAGCATAGGAAAAAAGGGTGGAGGTGCGGCATTATATGCTAAGAATGATATTCAAGTGACAGAACTGCAAGTGGGAAACGCTGGCTTAAATAAAGTCAGACAAGAGGGGGAACTTTAAAACCAGTGTGGTTATCTATTGGTCATTCCCATCACGAGTTTACTATGTTTTTTTTTCTCTTTTGTTTGTTTTGGGTTTATAATATTCAGTAATGTTTTACTTTGTATTTTATATTTTAAAATCAAAAATTTTGTGAAATTTAAACAGCTATATATATATTTTTTTCTGTTTGTTTTTATTTGGAAGTTAATATCAAACTTTTGAAACGGCAGCTAGATTTGAATAAAATGTGTCCTTTAGCTTAACCAGATAGTTTTTCTATAACAAAAAAAAAAAAAATGGCATGAGCTGCCATAACCAACTGGAAAAACAATTTTAACTCAAGAACAGAAAAACACAGCATCGCTGCCCAGATGTGGCAAATAGAATTGTAAAGTGACAGGTATCGGTGCTAAACATTTTTTCCAAACAGTTATGAAGCAAAGGCCAAAAATTATTAATTTGAGGATAATGATAGGCTGTGTCATACCACTGGGCCCAACCCCGTGTCCAACAGTGGCTGGTCTAACTTGTCAGACTATAACGGGGACACTCATTTCATATTGCTTTATTTCCAGAAAACTTGACGGATCCCAATTTGTTTGACTAATGACTGTCAGTGGACCTGTCTTCCAGGAAGTCATCCAAACTTTTTTTTCTTTTTAAACTCGGCTCTATCCCTGGTCCTGATCTCTTCTGTCACAGCACCCGTTTTTCTTCAGAGATGGATGAGTAAAGTATAGGTTAGGTCAGTGGTTCCTAACCTTGGTCCTGGAGGCACCCCAGCCAGTCAGGTTTTCAGGATATCCACAATGAATATTCATGAGAGAGATTTGCATGCATTGCCTCCTGTGCATGCAAATCTCTGTCATGAATATTCATTGTGGATATCTTGAAAATCTGACTGGCTGGGGTGCCTCCAGGACCAGGTTTGGGAACCACTGGATTAGGTGCAGTTTTTTTGTTTTGTTTTTTCTATATGGTACACTGAGAGCAGTAAGGATAATAGACACTCTCCCCGTATTTAGAGGGTTAATTTAAAACTTCTGGCTGTTGCATTCTGTGTTAAAATTTGTGGGGGTCTCTCTGAAGCTGGTTTACAGGCCTGCCTGGTACAAGGGTTATCAGGTGCCCCCTAGGCAAACTTTTACCTCTGTACCCGCTCTCTGAATCACTGTCAAATCCTTGGCTCCTCTCCCCCTTGAGATTTTGATATTAAACTAAAAAAAAAAAATCATGATTACCCCAACCTCACTTTCCTCAGAACAATTCTGCACAAACTAGACATCACAATTTGTTTTGGATAGATTTATGTATTGCTAATTAAAAAAAAAAACAACATCCAGGAAAGTGGACCAAATGCTGAAGTGTCTGTGCATTTGTGTAACCGTGCCTTCAATGAAGCTGCTCCTTGCTGCCCCCACCCAAGACGCTGTCGCCCTAGGTGACTGGCTACTTCACCTAAGAGGTCTTTTACAAAGCAGCGGTAAGCCCAACGTGGGCTTACCACTCTCTCATCCGGAACTTGCGGCAGACAGCTGGATTGTGCTAACCCGGTGGTAATCAGGTATTGCCGCGGGGTTACTGTAGGCACCCTTACCACCACTACTTATCATTTCTATAGCGCTACTAGACATCAGGGGTGTAGCTAGGTGGGGCCATGGCCCATGGGCCCCCGCAGATTTAGCCCTGGCCCCCCTGCAAAGGTACCTGGCGGTGGCAGGGGAAGGTTGCCAGTGGCGGGGGATCGAAAGGGACGAGGGAGGGGCAACTGTGCCAGGGGGGCTAAAATGTGCCCCCACCTTGGGCTCTGGACCCCCTCCCGCCAAGTCTGGCTACGCCCCTGCTAGACATACGCAGCGCTGTACAGTTGAAGCACCACCACCTCAATAGGTGGCGGTGCTTTCCTGCCGCATGGCCACGTAGCCATTTTTTTGCATTTTACCCGCTGTGGTAAAAAGGGCGCTAATGCGTGGGAAAAACAGCCTCCGCTGCTTCCACAGGGCCCTTTTTCCTGCAGTTTAGTAAAACAACCCCCTAATGAACAAGCCTGCCCTGTTTATGGGAAGTTTTAATGGCAACAATTGTTGGTACAGCACGCTGACAAACATCCAAATTTTTCCTGCTCACCTCCAAGTTCTGGCGGGTCCTCTTAAGGTTTTGTTTAATAAATCCTTGGAGACGGGAGAGGTTCCGTGGGATAGGATTGGAGAACGGCGGATGTGGTCCCTCTTCACAAAAGTGGTGATAGGGAAGAAGCTGGAAACTACAGGCCGGTAAGCCTCACTTCGGTTATTGGAAAAGTAATGGAAGCGATGCTGAAGGAAAGGATAGTGGTGAATTTCCTGGAAGCCATGCAATATCCGAGACAACATAGTTTTACCAAAGGTAGATCGTGCCAAATGAATCTCATTGAATTCTTTGACTGGGTGACCGGAGAACTGAATCATGGACGTGCTATAGACGTAATCTACTTAGATTTCAGCAAAGCTTTTGACACGGTTCCCCACAGGAGGCTCTTAAATAAACTTGACAGGCTGAAGATAGGACCCAACGTGGTGAACTGGATTAGGAACTGGTTGACGAACAGACGCCAGAGGGTGGTGGTTAATGGAATTCGCTCGGATGAGGGAAAGGTGAGTAGTGGAGTGCCTCAGGGATCGGTGCTGGGGCCAATTCTGTTCAATATATTTGTGAGTGACATTGCCGAAGGGTTAGAAGGTAAAGTTTGCCTTTTTGCGGATGATACTAAGATTTGTAACAGAGTGGACACCCGGGAGGGAGTGGAAAACATGAAAAAGGATCTGCAGAAGCTAGAAGAATGGACTAAGGTTTGGCAATTAAAATTCAATGCGAAGAAATGCAAAGTGATGCACTTAGGGAGTAGAAATCCACGGGAGACATACGTGCTAGGTGGTGAGAGTCTGATATGTACGGACGGGGAGAGGGATCTTGTGGTGATAGTATCTGAGGATCTGAAGGCGACGAAACAGTGTGACAAGGCAGTGGCCGTAGCTAGAAGGTTGCTAGGCTGTATAGAGAGAGGTGTGACCAGCAGAAGAAAAGAGGTTTTAATGCCCCTGTATAATTCGTTGGGAGGCCCCACCTGGAGTATTGTGTTTAGTTTTTGAGGCCGTATCTTGCTAAGAATGTAAAAAGAATTGAAGCAGTGCAAAGAAAAGCTACGAGAATGGTATGGGATTTGCGTTACAAGACGTATGAGGAGAGACTTGCTGACCTGAACATGTATACCCTGGAGGAAAGGAGAAACAGGAGTGATATGATACAGACATTCAAATATTTGAAAGGTATTAATCCGCAAACGAACCTTTTCTGTAGATGGGAAGGCGGTAAAACTAGAGGACATGAAATGAGGTTGAAGGGGGGCAGACTCAAGAAAAATGTCAGGAAGTATTTTTTCACGGAGAGAGTGGTGAATACTTGGAATGCTCTCCCGCGGGAGTTGGTGGAGATGAAAACGGTAACGGAATTCAAAAATGCGTGGGATAAACATAAAGGAATCCTGTTCAGAAGGAATGGATCCTCAGAAGCTTAGCGGAGATTGGGTGGCAGAGCCGGTGGTGGGAGGCGGGGCTAGTGCTGCTGGGCAGACTTCTACGGTCTGTGGCCTGAAAACGACAGATGCAAATCAAGGTCAGGTATAGACAAAAAGTAGCACAAATGAGTTTATCTTGTTGGGCAGACTGGATGGATCATGCAGGTCTTTCTCTGTCGTCATCTACTATGTTACTATCTCCTCCCCCCCCTCCCCATTCAAGCTGCCCCTCTCTCTGCCCTTCTCTTCCACTGCTCATTCCCAGCTCTGTCCTTATGGGCCCATACAAAGCTCTGACGCAAAGCTGCTGCATCACATGCCCCCTCCTCTCTGCCAGCCCCACCAATCTCCTTGAGAATGCTTTTAAATCGTACACGTGGAGGGGCATAATCGACCGCGAATGCCCATCTCCATGGGCGTCTATGTCCGAGAACAGGTACGTGAAGGGGCGGGACAGACTGTATTTTCGAAAAAAAAATGGGTGTCCATCTTTTTTTTCGATAATATGGTTTGGGCTGGGCAAATGCATCGGATTTGTGCGGATTTGAGCTGGGCGGTATCTTTTTTCAGCGATAATGGAAACCGAAGGCGCCCAGCTCAAAAACGAACAAATCCAAGGCATGTGGTCGTGGGAGGGGCCAGGATTCGTAGTGCACTGTTCCCCCTCACATGCCAGGACACCAACTGGGCACCCTAAGGGGCACTTGTAAAAAGTAAAAAACAAAAGTTAAATACCTCCCAAGTACATAACTCCCTTCCCTTGGGTGCTGAGCCCCCCCCAAAAACCCACTGCCACAACTCTACACCATTACCATAGCACTTATGGCTGAAGGGGGGCACCTACATGTGGGTACAGTGGGGTTTGCGGGGGGAGGGCTCAACATTAACCACCACAAGTGTAACAGGTAGGGGGGGGGATGGGCCTGGGTCCACCTGGCTGAAGTCCACTGCACCCACTAACAACTGCTCCAGGGACCTGCATACTGCTGTGATGGAGCTGGGTATGACATTTGAGGCTGGCATACAGGCTGGAAAAAAAAGTTAACTTTTTTTTTTTTTGGTGGGAGGGGTTTAGTGACCACTGGGGGAGTCAGGAGTGGTCATCCCCGATTGCCTCCGGTGGTCATCTGGTCATTTAGGGCACTTTTCTGGGACTTGTTCATGATAAAAAAAAAAGGTCCAAACAAAGTGACCTCAATTTACGCTAAAAAAGGCCATTTTTTTCGATTATCGGCCGAAGGCGCCCATCTCTCCTCGGCTGATAAACACACCCCAGTCCCACCTTCACCACGCCTCTGACATGCCCCCTTCAACTTTGTTCATTCCCGCGACAGAGTGCAGTTGCAGGCGCCTAAAATCGGCTTTCAATTATACCGATTTGGGCGCCTTTGCGAAATGGGCGCCCATCACTTTCGAAAATAAGGCTGCTAGGCTCTCATAGCCCTGTTTCTTTTTCCCATATTTGCTATAACAAAGTATTTCCAAAAGTTTGTCTTATTATAGTATAATAGTTTAAAAAATAACTGGATATACTACCCTCTGCGAAAACAAGTCAGAGTGGTTGAAAAATAGAAAAGAAATGAACGCCAGTTAAAAACAGGAAAGATTAATCGTACAAAGAACACGGACACTACATTCATACCACATCTGCAGATCACCAGCTCAAGGAGACAGTTCAAAACTCAAGTTCCCAAAAACTTTTTTTTAACTTTGCTTTGGATAATCCTCTTCAGTGTAAACTCCCTCATGTGATCTGTATGGTGCTGTTACCTGGATTGGGCACAGTATATTGAAACTTGTGAAACCACTTTCTTGAAGAATGTCCCTCACCATCAATAGTCGAAAATTAAAAGATTATGTACATACTTTTTTATTTTCCCTGATGTAGGTAGTACAGGAATTATAACCCTACTTAATAATATTATAATACTATTTCTTAATTATATACGGTACCTTTTACAATATGAATTCATGCCATATCCTATTATTAGGTTTTAATTTGCTGTTCTCAAATTTACTTCATTTATTGTATTTATGTTTATATTTGGCCGTTTTTACTATTATGCTGTTAACAAAATTGTAAGTTTTTAATGTTACTGTACCTGCTGTACAGCACCTTGGGTGAATCTCTTCATAAAGGTGGTTAATAAATCCCCAATACATGAACTCTTAAATGCTATCATTTCGCTAAAGAATTAGTAGTAATAATCCCTTTTCACTCTTGAGTTGATTTGCTTTTTTAATCCCACTGCACCTCATTTTCACCCCTTTATAATACCACTGCATGAGTTTTTGCCCCCTCCCTTCTTTTCTAAATCCTACACCCCGTTTTCACTCCCTTTCAAACTTTTCTGCTACTTTTAGGTCATTTTCTTTGCTGTCCTGTAGTCTGATTTTTGGATGGAGGGAGGGGGGAATCCAGATGTGGGGGTGATCTCCCTTTCTGCACTCACCTGCTCGCTCTCCTGCATGGAGGCAGCCAGCAGCAGCCCGTCTTGCACCCGCGCTACCATGGTCAGGATCACCATGTTGGGTGCAGAAAGTCTGGGGGAGCCGGGATTCGGGTCGGGGGGGGCGCGACACTCCCGAACTCACTTTACTGACGTGGCTGAGCTCAGCTGAGCGGCCTTCGGCAATCTCCGGAAACAGGACACTGCTTCGTTGTCTTCCGGAGAGGGGGCGGGGCTTAATAGATCTCAGGCGAGGGGTGGAGTTTTCAGATTTCCAGTGACGGGGGCGGGGCTTGTTGTAGAAGCGAGGCAGGCGTGGCGGTGCTCGAGAGCGCTACGTGCTGTGTCACATGGTCTGACATGACGTTAAGCTGCCTTGGTGGCAATGGAGCAGGTAATGGAAGGCAAAAGTGCAAAAAAGTTTCTTTTTACCACTCAAGTCCTCTTTCTCAAAGCTAGAATGACTTTAGCTAGGTCTAAGCGTATCCAGCTGTTTATTGGGAATTGTAGTTTACTGTACTGTACCTTTGCATAACTTTTTTAGGACAGTTACCCCTGTTTTATTGGATACGGGGACGTGCAGTCTTTTTTTCCTTTTGCAGGCTGGGACTTGTAGTCCACTCCAAACACCACCTTTATCACCACTAGAAGCCAGACTGGGCCTACATACATTAAGTTTTAAATGAGGCCTTATTTCTGATGACCTGTAGGTGCTATGGGGTTTGAAGCTTAGATATGAACATTAGAATAGTTATAGTGGGTCTGAATAAGTAGGGTTACCATACATCTTGATTTTTCTGGACATGTCCTCCTTTTCAGGGGACTGTTGGGCGTGTGGACTTATTTTTTTCCCAGCGATCCCATTTGGGTTTGCGGATTGGCTGGTGGGTTAGTGGGGTAGACGGATCGCTTGATTTCTCCCTGCTCCATAGTCCCCCGCAGCACACCCTGGTGGTCTAGTGGTCTCCTGCTAGCTGATTTCCCTGCTACCGCCACTTCTTGAAAAAGGCTACCTGGACTTGCAAGGCCACCATTTGAAGTAGATGTATCCAAGGGTGTAGCCAGACACCCAAGTTTGGGTGGGCCTGGACCCAAGGTGGGTGGGCAGAACTCCGCCTTGTCCTACAGGTGATTTGGTTTCTCCCTCTCTCGCCTGCATGCCATATGGTCTTTCAAACATCCCCTCTCCCCCATATACCTTTTAAATAGCAGATTTTCACCGGCAGCAAACAGTTGTTGGGAGTTTTTGGCTGGTGGGGCTTGGGGTCCCTGCCAGCCACATTATAGGTGTGCTGCTACTTGGTGGGCCTGAACCTAAAGTGGGTGGGCCTGGGTCCACCCCAGCCCACCCTTGGCTATGCCACTGGATGTATACCAAGTACTGGTTTGCAAAAACCCCTGATTTCCTGATGAAGACTTCTTAGTAGGATTGTGCACTCACAGGTCAACTAATTATTACCTAAATTGGTTATTACTTTATCATTAACTTTCTGTTTGCTTCATGTACAATTTCTCGTTCATATTAGATTTTCTAAATGTTAAACTTCCATAGTTATCCCAGTATGTTTATGATACTGTATTGTAAAATTGGATTCTTACAACAAATTACTTTCGTATGCATTATTCTTTGTTATGTATCCAAGTGGAGGAGTGGCCTAGTGGTTAGGGTGGTGGACTTTGGTCCTGGGGAACTGAGGAACTGAGTTCGATTCCCACTTCAGGCACAGGCAGCTCCTTGTGACTTGTCTCTGGGCAAGTCACTTAACCCTCCATTGCCCCATGTAAGCCGCATTGAGCCTGCCATGAGTGGGAAAGCGTGGAGTACAAATGTAACAAAATAAATATTGTTTATTGTAAGCCACATTGAGCTCAGACTTGTTTGGGATAATGTGGGATGTAAGTGTCACAAATAAATAAACAGAACTGGTTAGTCCATTGCTAATATTGCCCCATGGTATGCCTGGAGTTGTAGTTTTGATTAATTAAGGGAAATCATTGGGACAATCAGAACTACAGCTCTTTGAATGCCAGAGATATTTATTTATTTATCTGTAATTTACTCACAACTTTTTCAATTGTAGCTCAATGTCGATTACATTCAGGTACACTGGGTATTTCTGGAGCTGCTGTGTGTTTATTTTGTATTGCTGGAGTCAGGATCCCATGGCTGTTACTTCTAAGTATTTTAAACTCCTGCACTTTCTGGAGCTGTCTGTGTTAAAAACATTTTGGAATTTTTTGCCTCCTTAAGTATCTCCCTGGGGCCTCTCCGAAGGTTTCCTAATTCTAGGAGAGAAAGGGAAATGTGACTTGATATACCGGCTTTCTGAGGTTTTTGCAACTACATTCAAAGCAGTTTACATATTTTCAGGTACTTATTTTGTACCTGGGGCAATGGAGGGTTAAGTGACTTGCTCAGAGTCACAAGGAGCTGTAGTGGGAATTGAACACAGTTCCCCAGGATCAAAGTCCACTACACTAACCACCAGGCCAGGATTCCGGAATCTTGCTATTCCTTGGGATTCTACATGGAATGTTGCTACTCTTTGACATTGTGCCTGGAATCTTGTTAATGGGACTTGATACATTGTCTTTCTCTGCTTTTGCAGCTACATTAAAAGAGGTTTACATAGTATATAAAGGTACTTATTTGTACCTGGGACAATGGAGGGTTAGATGACTTGCCCAGAGTCACAAGGAGCTGCAGTGGGAATCGAATTCAGTTCCCCAGGATCAAAGTACACTGCACTAACCACTAGGCTACTAGGAGGGAGATTTCAGGCCAGTTCTGGGTTTCTGACCACAATATTCTGAACTGCAAGTCTGACCTTCGGTGGATAGAATCAGGCATTACAAATACCACACTGCTTTGGGGTGTAAATTCAAAATCAAGACTAGCTAAGAAGTGTTTTTCTTGGAACTGGGTAACTTGACAGATGTGTGCTCTGATTTCTGCCTCTGTTGTATCTTCCTGGCATGAAATTCCATCTCACACTGTTCTATGACAGAAATGCATTTTCAGCTGGATCAGCCTATTTTGGTGGCCTGGGATAAGTTTGATGCCCTGTCAGTTTTTGTTTTTATTTATGCTGCGATTCTGGGATTCCTTGCATTTTATTTAATTTGCTACTCGCTCTGTATGTTCCAGAACATATTGAAAGGGGGTGGGGGGGAGCCTTGAAACCTCTCTGCTTTCTCTGTTTTTAACTCACTCCCCATTTCTCTCCTTTTACCCAGGCAGGATAAGTCTGGATAAAAGCAATTTTTTAATATTATTTTTGGTTTAAATGCTCCATTGCCAGTTGCCAACACTCTTCCAGGTAACGTCATTTCCTATACTAGTAAGTCAACATCAAACTCTGTCCTAACAAATTCCTGGAGACCCCTGTACCCCTCACTGCCCCTGGGCAACCGCAAGTACCTGCAACTTTTAAACAAAATGTTATTCCCCACAGACCCACCTACATAAAAGTGGAAGGTCATGATAAAATATTATTAAAAATGCACTTGCAATCCCAAGAACACTGTTAATGTTTTCCACTGCTCACCTTCCTCTCTCTAAATTTTTCCATATGCCCCGTTGTGCTTTGCCAGTGATTTAGACAGGAAGACTGATGCAGCATACTTAAAAATGCTTCAATCTCATCCTTACCAACTGTGGCCTCTGTTCCTGTTTTTCTTTAGGGACCGTTCGATTAGGAAAACTTTAGACTCTAATCCCCCCCCCCTCTACACCCGTCAGCTCAACTAACCCCTTAACCTTGGGACAGGCCCACCAAATGGGCAAGTATGTTCTCTCCTCTTGAGAACCCTTACAGAGAAGGGCGACGAAAATGATAAAGGGGATGGGACGACTTCCCTATGAGGAAAGGCTGAAGCGGCTAGGGCTTTTCAGCTTGGTGAAAAGGCGGCTGAGGGGAGATATGATAGAGGTCTATAAAATGATGAGTGGAGTGGAACGGGTAGATGTGAAGCGACTGTTTATGCTTTCCAAAAATACTAGGACTAGGGGGCATGCAATGAAGCTACAAAGTAGTAAATTTAAATTGAATTGGAGAAACTTTTTCTTCACTCAACGTGTAATTAAACTCTGGAATTCGTTGCTGGAGAATGTGGTAAAGGTGGTTAACTTAGCGGAGTTTAAAAAAGGTTTGGATGGCTTCCTAAAGGAAAAGTCCATAGACCATTATTAAATTAGACTTAGGGAAAATCCATTATTTCTGGGATAAGCAGTATAAAATGTTTTGTACTTTTTCGGGATCTTTCCAGGTATTTGTGACCTGGATTGCTGGGCTTGATGGACCTTTGGTCTGTCCCAGTATGGCAATACTTATATATTTTATGTACTTATTGATCCCAAGCTCTGAGGTAGATAGGTTGAATTCTAAGTATTTTGGAGTGGAGGAGTAGCAGCAGGCTGGGATAATTCCATGGTAGCTCCTCCTGGCCTAGGGCAAGTCACTTAACTGTTTATGCCTTGAAGAACAAACTGCTCCTGTATCATGCCAAGAAAACCACAAGGGGGGGGGGGGGGAGGTCCTTCATTGTGTGGTTGCCAGGGGTCAGCAGTGAGTCAAAGGCACATCTGGATCTGGAGACAGATTTACCTTTATCAGGATACTTATTAATGCCCTCCCTGGCTCCAGAACCCTTCAGAAATCTCCTCCACAAGACCTTATCCAGCTCCCTCATGAATTTAAATCTATTGAACTTCCCCCTGCTTAAATAGGAGTAAAATTTCATAATTGTCCCTTTGATCTCTATAATCCCTCTACATCCAGTACTCTGTCCTTTCCCTCCTCACCCATTTCATATCCTATATAATAAAACGCACCTCCAACGTTCTGAAGCCGAGAAAGTGAAGCCTTCAAGCCTTGAAGCATTCCTGCAACGTTCCGGAACTACGTGTCGTCAGTTGAGGAGATGGAGCGCACGAATGCTTCAAGGCTTGAAGGCTTCACTTTCTCGGCTTCAGAACGTTGGAGGTGCATTTTATTATATAGGATGTGCTCGGTGCTTTTCTGTAGCACTTGGGAGGAATTTAATATATGCTGATTAAAGTGGAGGAGTGGCTGGAGGGGGGGCAGGGGAGATAGGAGAATCGCTGGGTGGCTGGAGGGGGGGCAGGGGAGAGGAGAATCGCTGGGTGGCTGGGGGGGCAAGGGAAAAAGAATCGCTGGGTAGCTGGAGGGGGGCCAGAAGAGACACACTCGCACCCAGCAGTCTCACTCTCTCTCTGTCACAATCGCTGGGTGGCTGGGAGGGGCAGGGGAGAGGAGAATCACTGGGTGGCTAGAGGGGGGGCAGGGGAGATAGGACAATCACTGGGTGGCTGGAGGGGGGCAGGGGAGAGGGAGAATCGCTGGGTGGCTGGAGGGGGAGGAGGGGACAAAGGAGACTCGCTGGGTGGCTGGAGGGGGGCAGGGAGAGGAGACTCGCTGGGTGGCTGGAGGGGGGGCAGGGGAGAGAAGAGCATCGGTGGGTGGCTGGAGGTGGGCAAGGGAAAAAGTAGAATCGCTGGGTGGCTGGAGGGGGAGCAGGGGAGAGAGGAGAATCGCTGGGTGGCTGGAGGGGGGACAGAGGAGACACACTCGCAGTCTCACTCTCTGTCACACACACACACATTCACTCTCTCTCACACGCAGTCAATCTCACACATACTCTCTCAAACATACACACTCCGAGGAAAACCTTTTCTAGCGCCCGTTTCATTTGTGTCAGAAATGGGCCTGTTTTACTAGTTTCCTTATAAAATACGAGACCTGCAGCTTTTCTAAGTTCCTTCTAGAAGGCCAATTTTTTCCTGAAGCTTCCTAAAAGGTAAGAATGTCTCTCATGTATGAGATGTAAAAAATATGCTGATGCCTCTTCAGTCTCATATCTCACACAATTCCTCCCCCCCCTCCCTTTCCAGGGCAAAAGCTGGTTCATTTCCATTTTAGAGCAGACTAAATAACTCCTTTCTCGGCCCTGTCATCCCCCTCTATCTCCCAGCAAGGTTTTCTCATATAGGTTTACTCTACGACATCTATGGGAGATATTTCGACGATGGTGACTTACAAAATAGGCTGTGAAGCAAACATCAAACTCACAAAATATATATACACTCTACTGTTTGTGTGAAAAATCAGCAAAATCAAACAAGTCTAAAAGTGTCATGAAGAAGGAAAAAGTCTCAGAACCCCGTCAGACATAACTTTTTGCTCAAAGACTACACAGGGTAGTTCACCTCACAGGCAGAAAAAACCTTCATGAATATTACAGGTGATCCCTTCTGAATGCTTAAATATATCATATAGAGTCTCTTTCTCTTATATACTTTAGAAAAAACTTTCACGCTTATCTGAGCCGAAGCCGTTGACACTCTGAATGTTTCGTTTAGTGGTGCTTCAGGGTGATTGGGATCACTGCACTTCAAAAACAGCACAGTGTCTCTATGCTCAGCACTCAGAGTTTAATTACACGTTGAGTGAAGAAATATTGTCTCTGATTCATTTTAAATGTACTACTTTCTACTACTACTACTTAACATTTCTAGAGCGCTACTAGGGTTACACAGCGCTGTACAAATTAATAACTAAGGACGGTCCCTGCTCAGAAGAGCTTACAATCTAAAGGACGAAATGTCAAGTTGGGGTAGTCTAGATTTCCTGAGCAGAGGTGTTGTGATTAGGTGCCGAAAGCGACATTGAAGAGGTGGGCTTTGAGCAATGATTTGAAGATGGGTAGGGAGGGGGCCTGGCGTATGGGCTCAGTGAGTTTGTGCCAAGCATGGGGTGAGGCGAGGCAGAAAGGGCGGAGCCTAGAGTTGGCGGTGGTGGAGCTTCATTACATGCCCTCTAGTCCTAAAATTTTTGGAAAGCGTAAACAGACGCTTCATGTCTACCCATTCAACTCTAGTCATTATTTTATAGACCTCTATCATATCTCCCCTCAGCCATCTTTCCTCCAAGCTGAAGAGCCCCAGCTGCTTTAGCCTTTCCTCATAAG
This sequence comes from Microcaecilia unicolor, assembly GCF_901765095.1. Taxonomy (NCBI): domain Eukaryota; kingdom Metazoa; phylum Chordata; class Amphibia; order Gymnophiona; family Siphonopidae; genus Microcaecilia; species Microcaecilia unicolor. The sequence goes on from NC_044033.1 coordinate 207,767,544, forward strand.
GAAGTCATCCAATCCCCTTTATTATTTTCATTGCCCTTCTCTGCACCTTTTCTAATTCCGCTATATCTTTTGTTTGAGATGTGGTGACCAGAATTGCACACAGTATTCAAGGTGCGGTCGCACCATGGAGCGATACAAAGGAATTATAATGTCCTTATTTTTGTTTTCCATTCCTTTCCTAATAATACCTAACATTCTATTTGCTTTCTTCGCCGCTGCACAAGCAGAGGGTTTCAAAGTATATCGTCAATGATGACGCCTAGATCCTTTTCCTGGTCGGTGACTCCCAATATGGAACCTTGCATCACTTAGCTATAGTTCAAGTTTCTCTTTCCCCACATGCATCACTTTGCACTTGCTCACATTAAATGCCATCTATCATTTGGATGCCCAGACTCCCAAATATCTTATTGCTTTCCTTGCCCTTCTAAAGAACATAAGAGTAACCATACTGGGGCAGACCAATGGTCCATTTAGCCCAGTATCCTGTTTCCAACAGTGGCCAATCCAAGTCAGAAGTACCTGACAGAAACCCAAATTGTGGCAACACTCCATACCACCAATTCCAGGGCAAGCAGTTGCTTCCCCAGGTCTGTCTCAATAGCAGACTACAGATTTTCCTCCAGGAACTTGTCCATATCTTTTTTTTAAACCCAGATACACTACCACTGTTATCACATTCTCTGGCAAAGAGTTCCTGAGTTTAACTATTCGTTGAGTGAAAAAGAGACCTGCCTCTGTAAATGCACCACTCCCTCTGTCTACTGTCTTAAACCCTGCCACCTTCTCCCTTAGGGGTTGATGCAGAAAGCTACCATGGGGCATGCGCTCACATTTTTAGGCGCAGAATGTAGAGAGGGGTTAAGCAGGTGAGTTAACTCACGTGGAAGACATGGCCACATGCTATATTAAAATGTATGGTAATGAGTTCATTTAAGTAATTTCAAGCAATGCAGAGAGCTTTTGGTGCATGGGCAATGCAAAAATATTTTTGCCAGGTCTGGGGCAACATAAAAGGATTTGAGAAGATCTCTTGCCTGTTTTTGAAACTTAACCACCAGTTTGTCTTCTTTTGCAACCAAAAGGAAGTGCCTGCAAGTTTCAAAGGCAGAGATAAAAGAAATGCACATGTCCCAAGCAGGCCTGGTAATAGGAGATTGCATGATGTCACAAGGCTGAAGCCAGTCTCTACCCAAGGAGGTTTTAATTCTCCCCAGTGCAGCCACCCCCATCTTGGTACAGCCAAAACAATGCAATTGATAGGACGACAAGCTCCGCCTACTGGCTTCAGCCCACATACTGGGCCAGATAGGCTCATGCCGTCTCCTGTTATCAAACCTCTTTGACGTCTCTGAACATAACCAAATGTGAAAGCAGACATTGGCGCCTGTTCTTCTGCTCCTAGGGTTACCATATGGCTCCTCGCAAAAATGTTATTTGCAAAGAAATTTTTGCGAGGCTGGTATTAAGCAGAGGTGTAGCCAGACCTCAATTTTGGGGGAGGGGCTGAGCCCAAAGTGTGTGTGTGTGGGGGGGGGGGGGGGGGGGGGACACATTTTGCCCTGCCTCTCCAACCCCACATACTTGTTCTGGCAGGGGTCCCTCAGCCCTACCAACAGAAGCCTTCCTGTAGCCATACTCGGCACCATGCTGCCTGCCCTGTTTTCCCGCTCTGGTGCACATACTCGGTTTTAGTGCAGCTCGCGCATGCTCAGCGATGTACCGAGAGTGGGGTGGTGGGGGCGGTCTGCCCCGGGTGCACGCTCCAGGGGGGGATGCAGGGAGCAGCTCTTGGCTCTGCTGGTTCCTTGCTCCCTCTGATGTTACTTCATGTTCCAGGGCAGAGGGAGCAGGGAACTGGCGGAGCCGACAGCTGTGCGGCAGCTCCCAGCACCCTAGGAGGTACGAGGCAATGCACTCGGAGGGGGGGGTGTCTTGAGATGATGCGCCGGGGGAGGGACAACGATGCTGCACCCAGGGGGGGGGGGGATGCTGCCTCCCCAGGTGCAACCAAGGAACGCCACTGCACATGCTTGATGTCATTAAAACTGAGCATGCACACAAGGGAGGGGAAAGTAGGGCAGGCAGCGAATATCGCCGCAGGAAGGCTTCTGCTGGTGGGGCTTGGGGACCCCTGTCAGCCAAAGCAGCAAATTTGGGGGGGGGGGGCCATGCCCCCCATAGCTACGTCACTGGTATTAAGGCGCTCATGCGTGCTGAAACTTCCATTTTCTTTTGGATATGTGCACGAAGAAGCCACACGTACCATGAAACCTTTGTGCGCATGAATCCAGCACCCCCCACCCCACCCGCCTTTAGCTGCAAGTTTTCTGTGCATAAAATCTAACCCTATTTACCTTTCTCTGAGGCACTGTATAGAAGCTGTGCGCTTAAACATCCACGCTCGGATACTTAGTTCTTTAATTACAGCCAGAAAGGATAACAGTCGGTGAACCACATATAGTGAAACATATAATTTTATGCTCCCCATCCGCCCACCCTAATTTATTTACTTATTTAAAATTCTTATCTGCCACCTGCTTGTTTCCACAGAAACCATGGAATCAGTGCACATGAAAAAACAATTTCAGTGCTAACAGAAAACAAAAACCTTTGCATTCAATAAAAAGAACCTCGAATCCTCCCTTCCCTTCTCAAACTGTTATTCAACCCCCGCCCCCCCAATCCCCCAAACAGCCCCACTGCATCTCATAGCTAATAGATACATCCATGTTCAGTGGAATCCAAGGAGCTCTCAGGATCAGACTATCACAGCTGCACAGGGAGTTTCAGGAAAAGAGATTTTATTTACAGGGTACAACTACTAGAATTGGAAAAAAAAAGACTTAAATTAACTTTTCTAGTAAGGTTTACAATAAATTCTTGTCCTTCATCCCTCTGTCTCAGAGCTGCCAAGTTACGGAGTTGCAGGAGGGAGACCTTTTGGCCAGTCCCTGATTCTGCCCATTGATATCAGTGCTGCAGGTCCCATAATGCACCAGGATGGGATGCCAGAAATCCAGGACTGGACTTGTAGAACTGGATAACTTGGCAGCCCTGGAGGTGTGCGGGAGTGCAGTGAGGGATGGGAGAATTTGTCCACCTTACCCCAGGTTAACTGTACAAGATAATTCAGGGCTGAGTTCGTCTTACGGTATGAAGGGACTTCTTGTAGTTGTTTCTGATAGGGAAATCTGGGGGAGGGGGGGTTAATTCTGTCTTGGGTTTACCCTGTTGCATGAGAGACTTGTAGTGTTGGAAAAGGAAAGAAAGAGGTTGGAATTTCATATATATATATATTGTATACACATACTTATTTTGTTTCCAGGGCCATGGAGAATTAAGTGACTTGCCCAGAGTCACAAGGAGCTTCGGTGGAAATTGAACCCTTTCCCCTGGTTCTCAGGCCACTGCACTAATAGTTTGATTTCCCCATTGCACATCCTATGAAAAGCAAGACTTCAAGTCCCAGCATGCAGTGGGATAAACCCAGGACTAGATCAACCCTGTCTGGTGAATCTGGATCCAGTTGGAAACCTTACATTGGGGCGATGTGGCAACCCTGGCTGAGAATGATTTGCTAATGAGAGAGAGGCTCTCTATGCTTCAGTTCTAATCACATGCATCTATCCATTCAGATAAGTGATTTAATCTCCCTCTACTTCAGGTTTACCTATATTGAGGTAACTGTAGTAACGTTGTTCCTTTTCTCTGGAGGCTTCCAGGCAGTCTGCGGGTCGAGGCCAGAAATGTGCCGCTTTGCATCCTGCACCCTGGAAATGTCTGCACCTCAGTTTTCTGTGGAGCTGCACCTAGGAAGCACATCGAAGGTCTTTTCGAAGAAAGGAGCTCACAAGTCCAGGTTAGAATTCATTTGTGAATACTTTTTTTTCAGCTTCTCCTTTCCACTTCCACATTGTCCCTTGTTTGCAAATGAAGCCTTTGATCATAGTCTACAGGAGCTCAAGAGTTTTCTCCAAGAATACCTAAGTGGGCGGAACTTCAGTGGGGTTTGTCCCTCCCCCAGCTTCGTATGTAGCTCCTCCCTTCTCAGGGAAGGATCACTGCATATATTATTTCTTTGTGTAAGTGGTCCACTAAGTGCAGTAACTTCTGAAGTGGGGGAGGGGGATCATTATTGGTGAGATGGGAAACCACACTGTTGCATCTCATGTCCTCAACACAGGTTTACCTCATGCTGCAGTAATGCTGGGGGAAGCTCCACCCGCTGTTCATCCATTCGCTCACCCTGCAACCGCAGCAGCAGGTCAAAGAGGTCACTGGCCGCCACAGGTAGGGGTGGGTCACTGCGCTGCTCCTCAATCCGCTCTGACTGGGATGCACCCCCCCCAGAAAAAAAATTAACACAAGGTCACACATGGTAGATTCCAACAGTGCCAGACAGAAAGCAACATGAAAAGTTTGACGCTTGAAAGGATAGGGCTGGTAGGATCCTTAGGAAGTCATATACTTAGGTACACAAATGTGGAATGCACTACCAAAGAGTGTGAAAACGATCCATGACCATCTAAACTTCAGGTGATCTTTAAAAACCTATCTGTTTTGCAAGGCCTACTCTACTGATCTAACTTAAATGCCTCAACTCTGTAATGCATCAAAACCTCACATCAGAATGGACGTTGTATATTTCTTAGTTCCTTGACCCTTCCTCATCTCTCCCTACACTCCTTCCCTAGAACTCCGTTCACTAGGCAAATCTCTCCTAGTTGCACCCTTCTCCTCCATCGCTAACTCCAGACTCTGCTCCTTCTATCTCACCGCACCTTATGCCTGGAATAGGCTTCCTGAGCCATTACGTCTAGCTCCATCCCTGGCTGCCTTCAAATCCGGGCTAAAGGCCTACCTGTTTGATGCTGCTTTCGACTCCTGACTTGTCACTTTTATCTTATCCTTGTGTCCTTCTGTCTGTCCTTCCCTTATCCTTATTGATCCTGTCTGTTTGTCCTGATTTAGATTGTAAGCTCTTTTGAGCAGGGACTGTCTTTCATCATGTTCAGTTGTAAAGCGCTGCGTATGACTGGTAGCGCTATAGAAGTGATTTATAGTAGTAGTAGTAATATCTACTGGACTTGGCGATCGCCTTGACAGTATTATGTAAACCACATTGAGCCTGCTAATGGGTGGGAAAATGAGGGCTACAAATGTTACAAATAAATTAAATAAATATACAATTAGAGGAAGACACCTGGAAGGTATCTCAGGAGGTCATCTAAAATCAGAGGACGATAGAGCTGGAAGGAAGCTCAGGAGTTCATCTTGAATCAGAGGAAGACAGAACTGGATGAATCCTCAGGAGTCATCGAGAATCAGAGGAAGATAAAGCTGGAAGGAACCTCAGGAAGTTGTATAGAATCAGAGGAAGACAGCTGGAAAGGATTTCAGGAGGTCATCTAGAATCAGAGCAAGATAGGCTTGGAAGGAACCTCAGGAGGTCATCTGGAATCAGAGCAAGATAGGGCTGGAAGGAACCTCAGGGGTCATTGAAAATCAGAGGAAGATAAAGCTGGAAGGAACTTCAGGAAGTCATATAGAATCAGAGGAAGACAGCTAGAAAGGATCTCAGGAGGTCATCTAGAATCAGAGCAAGATAGGGCTGGAAGGAACCTCAGGAGGTCATCTGGAATTGAAGCAAGATAGGGCTGGAAGGAAACTCAGAAAGTCGTCTGCAATCAGAAGTAGACTCGGAAAGTCATCTAGAATCAGAGCAAGATAGAGGAACCTCAGAAGGTCATCTAGAATCAGAAGTAGATAAGAGCTGGGAGGAACCTCAGGGGGTCATCTAGAGCCTGAGGGTTAGGGAGGGACCTTTGGAGGTCATCTAATCCAAATCATCCTAAACAGATGTGCATTTAATACCCTCCGGTGATGGACACCCCATCACTTCTTTAGGTAAATTGTTTCAGTGACTGTCCTCCTTCACAATTAGAAATTTAACCCTAACATCTCATTCTGATCTCTTCTCTAATTTAAGCCTGTTACTTTTTGCCATGATCCCAGTAGAGAACCAGATGATATTTATTTAGGAATACATTTATTGGAGAGGGGGGAGGTATTACAGGAGGCCTCTCATTATCGCTTCATCTCCCTATACACTGCCTGGTGCTCTTGGGGTGTGCTGTGCTTACCTGGTGAGTTAAGATGGTATTATACAGCTCCTCATCTGGGACTCTGCACGGCTCAGTGACAGCTCGCTGGCGAACTTTCCTCCATGACTTCCTCCCCTCCCTTTCTATCAGATTGAATGACCCTCTCCCATTTCTCGGTTTTGCTACTAGGAGTTCAGCCTCCAGGGGGTTGGCTCGTTGGTCATCCAGCCGCCGGGCCTGGCTCCAGGCCACCAGGTCAAAAAACTCCTCCGTTTGCAGGGACATGGTGGACGCAAAGACAGCTGCCAATGGAGAGGGAGGAAATGAAGCATCAGTGAAGGCATGTACTGGTGTTTTCATAGAGAGTCTCCATGAGTGCATGTCAACATCTTAGGAAGGTTTTCTGCAAATTGCACCAACTTCCTTGGTTTCAAAAAATATTATTATTAGGGCTGCATTTCTGAAGTAGGCAGCGGAAACTGTAAGGCTGTTTTAGATTCTTTCATTTGTAGTTTTTCAGTTTGTGTTTTGTATTTACCTTTTCATTATTTTTTATTGTTTAATTTTTTTTAAGCACTGCATTTTGATGAAACGTTCTAATCGCGATTAATTGTGCAATTAACAGCATGTTGTTTATTTGTGCTTTTTTTCCTATTGCAGCAGCTCCTTGTGACTCTGGGCAATGGAGGGTTAAGTGACTTGTCCGGAGTTACATGGAGCTGTAGTGGAGGGAGGGGGAAACCTTTAATCACACGATTAATCACGATTAAAAATTTTATCCTGAAGCTGTCATAGAGCCTGGAATGTACTGTCACTGTCACATCTTTGGGGGGGGGAGGGGATCAGTGACCACTGGGAGGATTAGGGGAGGTCACGCCTTAATCCCTCCAGTGGTCAGCTGGTTAATTAGGGCACCCTGGTGTGACTTGGTTGTGATTGAAAGAGGTCCAGATAAAAACATCCCAATTTTTGCCCTAAATGTTTTTATTGTTCCATTATCTCAGGAAAATGTCCAAATTCTGGGCCCACCCAAAACCTGCCCGCAACACACACCTCCTTACGATTTAGACGAACTGTGGAGAAACCCATCTCAAACGTTTCCCCAAACGTTCATCTGGTACTTTGCATCTCTTTTGAGACTTTTTTTTCTTTTGAAAACTAGTAAAAAAGGCCCGTTTCTGACACAAATGAAACGGGTGCTAGCAAGGTTTTCCTTGGAGTGTGTATGTTTCAGAGAGTGTATGTGAGAGTGACTGTGTGTGAGAGAGAAAGAGTGAGTCTGTGTGCGAGTATGTCTGTGAGAGAGAGTGTGTGTGTGTGAGAATAAGAGTGCATGAAAGTGCGTATGTGAGACACAGTGTGAGAGACAGTGTGTTTCACACAGATACAGTGTGTGCGAGAGAGAGTGTATGTGAGACACAGACTCTGTGAGACTGAGTGTATGAAACCAAGAGAGTGTGTGAGTGACTGTGTGACACATAGAGAGTGAATGTGATACAGTGTGAGACAAAGAGTGTGTGAGAGACAGTGTGTGAGAGTGAGAGAGAGAAAGACATTGACTGTGAGAGAGAGAGAGTGTGTGTGTGTGAGAGAGAGTGTGTGTGTGACAGAGATACCCCCCTCTCTCTGGTGTGAGGCCCCCCTCACTCCCTCTCTCTGGTGTCAGGCCCCCCCCTCTCTCTCTCTGGTGTCTGAGCGTTACTGTGCAGCAGTGGCGTAGCCAGAAGTCAATTTTTGGGTGGGTCAACAGGTTGGATGGGTGGGCACTAGACAGTGGTTTGCTGGTAAATGTTTAACAACAGGCTCTCTCCCCGGTCCACCTCTGCGCCCCCCCCCCCCCCACCTCCCCTCAAAATTGCAGAGCTGGCTATGGCCGGGGAGAGAGCCTGGGGTGGGGGGAGGCAATGCATTACTCTCTCCAGGAAAAATAAAATTAAATGATCCCAGGTTCCAATCTAATTTATGTTTAATGTGGGATAAAATGCCATAAATAAGTAATAAATATAAACTTTTAATGTTGAGCACCTGATTCTCAAAGTGGACATATTCCAAACACTATAATGAAAATAAAATGATTTTTTCTACCTTTGTTGTCTGATGACTTTGTTTTTCTGATCATGCTGGCCCAGTATCTGATTCTGCTGCTATCTGTCCTCTTAACTCCGTTTCCAGGGCTTCCTTTCCATTTATTTCTTTACTTTCCTCCTTTCTTCTTCATTTCTTGCTCTACATCCGTAAGTAAAAGCTGGGTCCTCCGCAGACTTGACTGTCCAGTGGATCCAGCTTCTGCCTATTTTCTCAATCCATGTGCAGTTTTTCTCTTCTCTTCCTTTTCCCTCATATCATCTCCTTCCTCTGTCTTCCCTCCCCTCCATCCATGTCAGCATTTCTTCTCTCTCCCTTCCCCTCCATCCATGTGCATTGCATCTCCTTCCTCTGTCTTCCCTCCCCTCCATCCATGTTCAGAATTTCTTCTTTCTCCCCTCCATCCATGTGCATCTCCTTCCTGTCTTCCCTTCCTTCACCTCCATCCATGTCCAACAATTATCTCCCTGCCCTCCCCTCCATCCACCCATGTCCAGGAACCCTCCTCTCTCCACTGCCCTTCCCTCCATCCATGTCCAGCAACTCTCCTCTCTCCTCTATCCACCCATGTCCAGCAACTCCCCTGCCCTCCCTCCATCCATCTATCCATCCATATCCAGCAATTCTCCTCTCTCCCCTGCCCTCCCCTCCATGTCCAGCAATTTCTCCTCTCTCCCCTTTGACCATCTCCCTCTCATTCCCTCTCCAGCACTCTCATTCCCCCCTCTGTCTCTCCCTTACCCAGTCTCCTAAATTCCTCCCCCATCTTTCACCCACTTCATTAGTCCCCCCATATTCTGTACTCACCACCCCTCCCAGACCCATCCTTCCCTCTGCTCACCACCCCTCCCAGTCCCATCCTTCCCTCTGCTTACCAACAATAAAGAACGACAACATGGATGCAGGCAGCAGCAGCTCGGGTTGCTTGCTGTGTTTTGAATAAACGGCGACGGATGCGCGGGGGAGTAGAAAAAAAGATTTTCTAAATGGCTTTCTTCCTTCTCTACTCGCAGCGGCGAACTGGCGGGCGGCGGCAATAAAAGTATAAAGCAGCCAGGCTCCTCGACTCCGTCCCGTCCTTCGCGTTCACTTCCCTGCCCTCTGCCTTCCTCTGATGTCATTTCCTTTCGGGCGGGACGCTGGGAGGGCAGGGAAGTGAAAGCGAAGGACGGGACGGAGTCGAGGAGCCTGGCTGCTTTATACTTTTATTGCCGCCGCCCGCCAGTTCGCCGCTGCGAGTCTGGAGAGATCATCATCAGCTGAGCCAGAGTGGGTGCTGTTTCTGCCCTGGACCCGTGGTCGCTAAGCTGGTGCAGTGTGTGTGCGCTTGGGTGGGCGGGCCTGAGGTGAAATTGGGTGGGCCTGGGCCCACCCAGGCCCACCCGTAGCTACGCCCCTGCTGTGCAGGACGCTGAGCTGTGGTTGTGCTTCAAGGAACTGACCAATCCTATTTAATAGAATGCACCTCCAACATTCTGAAGCCAAGAAACCTCGTGTGGTTGGTCACTTCTGCTTGTGACGAACCCGGAAGTACGTGATGTCAATTCAGGAGATGGATACAGAGAGCAGGAATGCCTCAGCCATGCAGTCAGCTTCAGAATGTTGGAGGTGCGTTTTATTATATAGGATGAGCACCTTGATTTCACTGCACTGGTTGCCAGTGAATTTTAGGATCCAGTATAAGATTCTCTTGATAGTTTTTAAAGTACTGACTAATAGGATTTCACTTGTTATCGCCTCTAGAATGCATTTACACCAGCCTGGAAGGTCTTTAAGATCAGCATCTGGTAACATTTTGGATGTTTCATCGTTTAAATTGATTTACGTGGATCGGTACAGAAATTCCATCTTTTGCGTTGCATGACCAAAGCTTTGACTCTACCCACAGATATAAGATCTATAAAGAATATGTTTGATTTCAAATTTCACAGAGCATTTCTAACTGCTTGATTATGAATTTTACATTGGAAATGTTGCTTACGATCAGTTCTGGTTAATGTTATGATGTTCATGTGATGCACTTTTTTTTAATGTTTAATATTATGCTACTTGTTACCTTCTCAGGATAGTTAATGATGTGGGCTAGACATTTTATAAATAAATAATCAAAATGCAGCCCTAATTATATTTTGTTTTGTGTGATATCTCAGTTATTGGCTGATCTCTTTCTTGTGATCTGCATTGATCCACGTAACTTGGAAAATGCAGAATACAAGAAACACACAGCTCCAGACAATATGGTACCATTAATAAACTTGCCTCAAAGAAACACTAAATATGGGGCAATAAACTATCTCAGACTACACCTCCCAAACTGCAAAAAAGTGATCTGCACTCTGCAGACTTCACTTACCTAGGAAGCAAATGGTGGAACTCCTTACCACCCAAAATAAGAAATATACAGGAATATACTAGATTCCGCAAAATCCTCAAATCATTCCTATTCAAACAAACCCTCACAAACAACAACAACCATATCTCAAACAACTAATTATTACCTGAATTGGTTGTTACTCTATTTACCAATAACTTTCTCTTTGCTTCATGTACAATTTCTCATTCATAATATATTTTCTGAATGTTAAACATTCATAGTCATCCCAGTACATTTATGATACTGTATTGTAAAATCGGATTCTTACAACAAATTACTTTCTTATGCATTATTCTTGGTTATGTATCCTATACTGGTTATTGTAACATCGAACTCAAACTTGTTTGGGATAATGTGGGATATAAATGTCACAAATAAATAAAACTCCCATCTCTGGATTCTGTGAACGTATAACACCTCATACGTGAGCAAAAGTTACTGTTCGTATGCTACCTGTTAGCAGTTTCCAAACCCGTCCCGAGGGGGGGGGGAAACCCCAACCAGTCAGGTTTTCTGTATATCCACACAAAATATGCACGAGAGAAATTTGCATACAGTGGAATCAGTGCGTTTAAATTGATCTCATGAATATTCTTTGAGATGCCATTGAGGTAGCCGAGTTTTTGGCGGCTCCTCGTGACGAGAACTCTTTTTCCGGGAGTACCCGAGCAAACGTTTTGCCCAGCTATATATGTCTGCTGAAGACGCCATAATAGGCAAAACGTGATGTCACGTCAAGGCAGCGCGGTTTGGAGACTAATCCGTTAGCGATTGGAAACCGTGCGTGCTGTCCTTCAGCAGTGTCTGAGGAGATCAGCTTCTGCATCTGTGAAAGTTGGTTTGGCAGCTATTTTCAAGATTTATGTTCAGCGTGATTTAGAATAATGAGAGAGATTTTTTTTCAACAAGTTCATTGACGCCAATTTGATGAGAAGATAAATGACCTTCGTTTCAAGGTTACTTAAACTATTTTGGATTACAAGTATAATACAGACTGCCTTGTTGAAAGTTTATTATAGTAGGCAACCGACTAGCGGTTTTGTTTTAAGTTTTATCTATTGTGAATTTGTTATTGAATAAAGATTTGTACAATGATTTGATGATGGTAATGAATATTCATTGCAGGTATCCTGAAAACTTGACTGGCTGGGGTTCCCCCAGGATAGGTGTCAGAACCGCTGTGCTACTTGGAGAAACAGACAAGTGCAGGGGATTCAGGGGTGTGTAATACAGAAACAGACATTGAGGTGGGGTCGCACTAAGATGGACGGGGAGAGGGGTGAGGGTACATTTAATTTTCTGTATCTCTTCCATAGAACAGAATATCTACAAAGGGAGATGAGATGGACATCTGTTTCTTAAGAAGAGATGCAGCCTGTTTCCTGAAGCCCTTATCTTCCTGCTCCAGTGTTGGGAAGAAGGGGGACACAGTGGGTCCCCACATTCCAGTTCTAATACCTTCTATCCCAATTCTGCAATTTTGCCAGCAGGGGTAGGAGTGTGTAAGCTGGTGCTGTACAGAGAAAGAAAGTGAGGAGAACTCAAGGAGGATGTACAAATGAATTTTAATTCTAACAAGCATAAAAACGACCCGACACGGCCGTGTTTCGGCGCTAAGGCCTGCCTCAGGGGTCATTGTATCTCTTATACTCTTGGCGATGGGATTGTCTCATGATACTCACGATTGCCGGTGGTTCAGCAATCCTACACAGTTTTTTGAAGACTGTATAATGTTTTCATAGTGGATTTTGCCATCTGCTCTTATACAATCCCATCGCCAATAGTGTAAGAGATACATTGACCCCTGAGGCAGGCCTTAGCGCCGAAACACGGCCGTGTTGGGTCGTTTTTATGCTTGTTAGAATTAAAATTCTTTTGTATATCCTCCTTGAGTTCTCCTCATTTTCTTTCTCCGTGCTCACATTTGCATGAGGGACTTTTCCTCCTCCTTTGTTCTGCTTAAGTAGGTGCTGTGCCAGGCCAAATAAAATATAGATGAGGGGTATCCAGGGTTCTCCCAGATCAGATAATGGAGGGGCATAGGATTCACGGTCAGTTGTGCTCACCTCTCCTCTCCCTTACGGGGGATGATGGGGCAGAGTTCCAGGGTCTGGTGTCGCCCCGTGGCTTCCGACGGAAGGAGCAGCGTTGGTCGTTCATGCGCCGGCTCTGAAAGTGGCAAAGGAGGTCGAAGAAGGTCTCGGTATCACTGAAGTCAGGGGTCAGAGGTTTCTAGAGAACAGAGCAGAAGGAAGGCTTGAGATGCAGTGACCCCAGCCTGACCTGGAGTCAACACAGGCATCATGTTACCTTGCAGGAACAGTGTTTCCTGTCCCGACCTGCTTGTCCCTCCCAGGCTGTTACCCTAGAAATACAATGACCCAGACTCAATCTGTCTATTTCTCCCAGGCAGGTGATCCTACATTCCTCTGGCTCAAGCCCCAACCTGCCCGGCCCTCCAAGATAAAGTGGTGACATCCAGCCTCCAGGCTATGTAAAAACCCTGTTGGAGTGAGAATGTTTCCTGCCCCAACCTGAATCACTGTCTTGTCTCCATCCAGAAGCAGAAAGGTGAGGGCCTCCTGTTCTGGACTGTTCCATGCCAGGTCCCTAAAATCTCCACCATCGTCTTCATCCTCAGAAGCTGGCGCATCCTGCGGCAGGTTCTCTGTGCTGTCTTCTCCGTCCTTAGGGTCAGGTCGGGTCTCCTTAACATCTCCTGCCTTGTTCCCCTCCTCTTTTGGTATATCCTTCCTCAGAGAGAGGACCTCTGTGTCGGCCTTGTCCAGGGAGAGCATCCTGTCTTCCCACTGCGAAAAGACAAATTAGGGGTTGCAGGAGGTTGGTTTGATGACACAGCGTTGTTCTAACCAAAGCTAACTCAAAGAAGTGTATAGCAAGTATTCATTTCATGCAATACAATATAAAACATTTTAAAAACACAGTACAAAAAGTTACAACAAAATATAAAATTGTAAAAAATATATCTGTTCAAACTTAAATCCAGATATAGGCTAACAGAAAATCATTTGAAGGGGTGAGGATCAAAAAGCTTTCCTTTTTTCTCATAAAGATCAGCAAGCGCAGTTGGTTTCATAAGTATGGAGTGACTGTCGAAAAGGCTTTTGACTACCTTCATATTCTGCGAATTAACACTCGAAGGGACCATCAGCGGACCTCGGTACTTTGTCTAGATTATGACATAGTAAGCTACCACATAATTCAACAGAAGGTGAAACTATCGGTCAAATGCAAAGATAACAGCTGCCTACTGGGATATTCAACGGAAATCGTGTCACCGAATATCCTTACAGACTTTTCAGACTGCCTCAGCACTGTGCAGATAGCATCCAGTCTACAGGGTGAGGCAACAAAAGTAACCCCCTAGAGCAACAGTTCTCATACTGTGTGCCGTGGCGCCCCATGGCACTACAGCGAACTCTCAGGTACTGTGGCACATTTTCCCCACTTTCCTCCCGCCGCCATACAAGCCACTGCTGCTGCTTCTCTAGATGAGCAAAGCAAAACAACGTGTAATTAAACTCTAGAATTTGTTGCCAGAGAATGTGGTAAAGGTGGTTAGCTTAGCGGGGTTTAAAAAAGGTTTGGATGGCTTCCTAAAGGAAAAGTCCATATACCATTATTAAAATGGACTTGGAGAAAATCCACTTCTATTTCTGGGATAAGCAGCATAAAATGTTTTGTACTTTTTTGGGATCTTGCCAGGTACTTATGACCTGGATTGGCCACTGTTGGAAACAGGATGCTGGGCTTGATGGACCTTTGGTCTGTCCCAGTATTGCAATACTTATGTACTTATGTAAAACAAGCTGCAGCCACTGCAGGGCCAGGCTATCCATACCCGCGGCTGATGGTCCTGCCCCCTCAGATGTCATTTCCTGTTCTGGGCTGGCAGCCATGTAAATGAAGAGTCCTGCCTCTTGGCTGTAGTTTGCTTTGCTGCTGGTCTAAAGAAGCAGCAGCAGGGGTGCATGTGTGTGTCTGTATGGTGGAGGAGGGGAACAGAAGAGGTAGACGCTCAATTAGGGGAGAAATGGAGGGGGGTCTTAGTGGATGGATAGGAGGAGAGATGGAGGGCAGAGGTTGGATGGAAGGGGGAGGAGAGATGGAGGGCAGAGGCTAGATGGAAGGGGAGGAGAGATGGAGGGCAGAGGCTGAATGGAAGGGGGAGGAGAGATGGAGGGCAGAGGCTGGATGGAAGGGGGAGGAGAGATGGAGGACGTGTGTAGAAATGACAGCGTCAATTGCTGCTCGAGCTTGGGCCTCAGGCAGTAGATCTCTTTAGTTGGTGGGGCTTGAGCATCCCTACCAGCAAAGGTAGGACTCAATGCCATTGGGGAGAGAGAGACCTGAGAGGAATTGTGTAGCCTAGGGATGCTCTGACCTGAGAAAGGTTAGGAACCACTGCCCTAGAGTTTTTTTTGGTGTTTACTCAACAACCACTTTGAATTTCAATGAGAAATTTTACGTACTTATTTAGTCATCATATTAAACCACATTTAATTATTTTAAGCTAGTTGATGTTTCAGTTCTGACATTTTAACATTGCTACCTAAGGATTTTTTAATGCTAAAAATGTTTGAGCTAAAGCACAGTAAAATAACGTCATTCTAACAATACAATTAACAGTGTGTCAGAATTTTGCAGTCACTGTGATGCTCAAAGTGTCCACCCCCCCCCCCCCCCCCCAGCTTTAACACAGGCCTTCAGTCGCTTTGGGAAGTTCTTAACAGCTTTGTCCATCGGTCCCTGTGGCAGTCTGTCCCAGATCATCTGCAGAGCTTCCTTGAGTTCAAGGATTGTTTGCAGCTTTGGATGGAGCTTGTGATAGGCCTCCAACATTGCTCCCCAGACAAAAGTCTACATTACTGTGACATCATTAACAGTAAACTGGTACCCTGGGGTTTTTTTTTTTTTTCAAATGATGGTTGTTTTGCAGTGCAAACATTTTTGAATGCACAAAAATCGTTGGGTGGTCATGCTAAAAAGTCTATAACTTTGCCATTTTTAAAGGTAATCTCATTCCACTCGGCACATAAACATAGATAGTAACAGCAAATAAAGCTGTAAAATTTCATGGTGAAATTCCAAGCGGTTACTGAGAAAATATCAAAAAACTCTAGGGTGTTACTTTTTTTTGCCTCACCCTGTACTATCTGGATAACTAATCCAGATCATGTAGGACAGAAGGACGGACAGAAGGCTGCCCTAATTTATCCGGATAGCCTATGCAGGTTGTGTTTATTTATTTTATTTGTATACTGCCTTTGCCCAAAGCAGGTAACAAGAATATACATAATCAATAAAACACAAATATATAACCAACAATAAAAAAAAATCCATCCATTCATCCAATTAACTAAAAAAACAATCATTATAATACCGTTCATTCTTCCAAAAAGGCCTTCAAAAAGGATTTAAGGCGGGTTGTGTCTGGAGCCAGGGCGCTCCCGGCCTGCAGTAACACTGAATGGAAAGAAGTAACTAACTTGTTAGTCTCACTCACACACACAAGGAGTGACTCAGGCCGCATATACTGCAGCAGGACATGTTTATCCACTTCTACCCTATCTGAGATAATATTTAACCATCTCTCTGACCTCATGTGCAACTTTCTTTAAATTAGTCACCTTACTTTCTAACTCTTCCTACTTTCTTACCTATCTATTATGTTCCATCTTTGCTTATACCCTTCACTGTCAATTAAAATGTTCTATTGTGTTGACATTGTAAGTAGTATATTATGCCATACTTTGTATTGTTATTTGAATGTTTTTACTGCTGTAATTGTCTATTGCTCATGTTTGATTTATTCTTACTGTACACTGCCTTGAGTGAATTCCTTCAAAAAGGTGGTAAATAAATCCTAATAAATATAAATAAATATTCTGATAGTTTTTGACCACTACAAGCTGGCATTTAAAAAAAACAAACTGACCACGGGGGCTAAATATTGATCATCATGTTTTGTTTTTCGTTTTTTTTTCCAAAAGAAGATTGAGGCCAAGATGCACTAAAACAATCGTTAATGCCCGTTGCTTACCGATTCCTTAGCGAATCAGTAAGCAACGGGAATGCATCAAGGAAAGGGAATGCAAATGAGCTGCTCATTGTAGCTCACTTGCATTCTCTAGTCCATCACTAAACAGTCGGCTGGTCGAGCATGCCAAGGACATCCTTTATGGACGTCCTGCACTATATATAGAAAAAAAGACAAGCTGTGCCTATGGACGTCATTTATGGACGTCCTTAACTATATATATATATAAAACTCACCCTCAACGTTCTATTGGCTGCTGACGTCACTGAAGCCAAGGTTCGTATGTTCGAAGCTCTGAAGCCTCGAAAATCACAGTCTCTGGGCCCCGCCCTCACGTCAAACATTATGACGAGAGCAGAGGCGGAGCAATTCACCCACATCGACGACGGGTGGGGAGGGGGCCACAGGAAAGCCTTGCTAGCACCCGTTTCATTGGCTCCAGAAACGGGCCTTTTTTTACTAGTATATATATAAAAGACGAGCTGTGCCTATGGACGTCCTTTATGGACATCTTTCGTCCCCCCCCCCCCGAGATCGCCGCTGCTCCCCGCTCCCCCTGCATTGAAATGACAGCTTCCCATAGCCCCGCCTCCCCGCCATCCTCCGCCCCCCTCCGTCTGCCACCGGGCCGGGCCCTCACAGCGGCTCTCACCTCCGTGTGAAGGCGCTGCAGGGAAGCGATCAGCTGTTGTTTACTGCAGCGCCTTCACACAGAGATGAGAGGCGCTGTGAGGGCCCGGCCCGGTGGCAGAAGGAGGGGGCGGGGGGAGGGAGGAGCAGCATCTGCGTCAACGACCTCAAGGGGGGCGACGGGGGCGGGGCCATAGGGGTGCTGAGGATGGCGGGGAGGCGGGGCTGCGGGAAGCTGTCATTTCAATGCAGGGGGGAGGGGGAGCGGCAGCAGCGACCTTGGAGGGGAGGGGGCTGAGCTAAACGCGCTGTGAGAGAAGGACGTCCCTGACGAGCACTTTTTTCCCCAATTTTTTTTTTTTTTGTGACATTTATAGACGTTTTTCAATCCTGCGCAACCCCACCGACAGGTACAGACCTCTCGTTAGATTTTCCAGCGTTAAGGCAATCGGAAAAGGTTAGTGCATCTCATTACAATAGGGTTTCTACACAATTTGCTCATCTGCATTCCGTTTTCGTTAGCTGCTATGGTCATCGGAAAATGGCTCCGAGAAGTCTTTAGTGCATGCCAGGGTTTACTACTTGCTCGTTAATGGCTCGTTAAGTTTAGTGCATCTGGCCCTAAGTCCTGGCTTTTCCCCACTGAGCAGGAGGTGATGTGGATCTGATGTTGTTTGTCTAGAGAGTCTTGTATGTTGATACTGATTTTATGCATTGCATTTATTTGTTTTTTTTAAATATTATACGCTGCTTTAGTTGATTCTAGGGCTGTGTTTCTCAACAGGCAGCTCCTTATGACTGGGCAAGTCACTTAACCCTCCATTGTCCCATGTAAGCCGCATTGAGCCTGCCATGAGTGGGAAAGCGCGGGGTACAAATGTAACATAAATAAATCCAGTCCTTGAGGCACACCTAGTCCCATTGGGTTTTCAGGATATCCACATTGAATATGCATGAGAGAGATTTGCATGCACTGCCTCCCTTGGTATGTAAAATCTACCTCATGCATATTCATTGTGGATATCCTGAAAACCTGATGGGACTAGGCGTGCCTCAAGTACTGGGTTGAGAAGCAACTTTCGAGGGTAGCGGGAAGGCAGTTCACAAACATTTATAATAAATAACCGAGCAGCTCCATTTATCCAGAGAATTTTGAATGTTTACACCAGGATCCTAAGTTTAATCCATTCTCTTATTGGCATCCAGTATATGGGCGCATGCTTTCCGTCTTACCTTAGCCAGTGATAGATCTCGACAGCAGCGTTTTGGATTACCTAGAGACATAAATACATAAGTATTGCCACACTGGGACAGATCAAAGGTCCATCAAGCCCAGCATCCTGTTTCCAACAGTGGCCAAAGATCCCAAAAAAGTTAAATACATTTTATGCTGCTTATCCCAGAAATAAGCAGTGGATTTTCCCCAAGTCATTTTAAGAATGGTCTATGGACTTTTCCTTTAGGAAGCCGTCCAAACCTTTTTTAAACCCCGCTAAGCTAACCACCTTTACCACATTCTCTGGCAATGAATTTCATAGAAAATTTCTCCAATTCGTTTTAAACTTACTACTTTGTAGCTTCATCACATGCCCCCTAGTCCTAGTATTTTTGGAAAGAGTAAACAGACGCTTTATGTCTTTCCGGGAAAACCTATATACGAAGTCCCGTTGCATTCAGCGCTAAAACTTGCATTACAGTTCATAGATCTGCTGGTTCCACCACGGCTGTCTCAGCAAAAGCTGTTTGAACTAGGCTGAAAGGAGGAGACTGTTTAAACTAGGCTGAAAGGAGGAGACTCGTGCATCCAGTTTCACTCCTAAATTGCTGACACAGCCTGAGAATGGGGAAGTTGTTTAGTCTGGGGTTTCTCTCAAGTATAACAGTTCGTCTTTTGAGTATTACAGTTTTAATTTTGTCACAATTATTGACGCGCCTTTCCGTTTGTGGATTACGTAAGCTAGTTATAAATTGCTCAGACACAGTTAGGGTATATTAAATTTAATTCCGCCGGCCCTTTAAATTATAACTGGGTGACCGCTGCTTCAGCTTTAGCTGGTAAGTTGAGATCCCTATTTAGTCTACTGTGGGAAAGACCACTTGTATGTCATCTCCATGTAAAGAATAGAGACCCTTAAAGATCAAACAATCTTGAGGCAAAGCTTTAAAACAACATTAAAGGGCGAAGGATGACCCCTGTGGGACACCACAATGCAAAGATTTAACATTGAAGAGCTTAAAACCTTTGTACTTCTGGGGGTGCTGTCCTCACTACTCAGGACTTAATTATCTCCCAGTGTTAAGGGACATCCTGCAGCTGGAGGGGCAGTTCTTTATACCCAGGGTATGTGCTGTGACCCAGGATTCCAGCATGGTGCCACGTGAGGTGGGGGGTGCTGTCCTTTGTGCAGGACAAGCTGCATGTCCCAACAGCCCAGCTCTTCCCATCCTTCTTTCCCTCCTTGTGAGCTGCTTGAGGTGTAGAATGTTTTCCTCACATTGTACAAGTTGACAAACCCTCTCCCAGCTGTCACTTCACAGCTTTGCTTCCAGTCAACAGCTTCTGAGGGCGAGAGAAACAGGAACTGCCTGTGGGGGTGGAAAGATTTCCTTCCCTAAAATCATACAGCTTGAAAAGGACCTGCCATCTTTCCCTCCTACAGGCCAAACCCTTAACCTAGGTTGACACGTAGATGAGCACCCGGAGCGTAATAAAGGTGGGTGCCAATCCCTGCCAGTACCTTTCTACCTTATTACACTTTCTGTGTATTCCTTTGAGTCTGGAACTCTCAGCTCAGACCTTTTTGCAGTTTACACTCAATTACTGCAGAGTGATACTGCAGCAGAAAGCTAAGGATGTGTTGTTGTTGTTGTTTTTCTTCTCTCTAGCTGGTGTTATAGGTTATAGTGATGTTGGTAGAAGGTGATTTCTCAGCTTTGAGAAACCAGTTTTGCTGAAGCATTTCAGACTAGTTTTACACCACAGGTGACAAATTAAATTCTAAGAACTGGGCTGGGATGGCTGGCTCGGCGCCAGTGAAACACTCTTCCAAATGAAGGACAATACAGCTGGGACTTCGGATACTGCAAAACCTATACTGAGAGCCCTGAAAAGGGGAGACACCAGACACTGGATGTAGGATTCGTGTTTGCAGGGTTCAGAGAGGGGCTGTGATGCATGATCCCTTGCTGAGGATATTGTGATGGCTGGACTGAGCTGAGATGGGGATGTCACCGGATCGTTAAAGGGTCATGGTACCCGATCCCATCCCTTATTCTGACTGAGCTAAAGCCCAAAGGAGCTGTAAGAAAGGGCTAGACCCCCTCCCCCCCCCCAAAAAAAAAAATTGATGAGGTTTAGAAGGAGCACCCTGGTAAAGTGGGAGGTCACCCAGTGGTTCCAAGCCTATGCACTACAATCGCTAACCTACAAAAATTGAAACTACAGTGACTAAAACCATCCCCGAGCACCCAGAACTGTCCATTAATTAGAAAAAAGCAAAGACTCCCATGACACAGTTTTTTTCTTCTTAAACCAGGTCTCCCCTGTCTCATCTCCCACCTCACCTGCAGTTCAGGAGCCTTCTAATAGGTTCTTCTAATCCTCTGGGGAGATTGGTCACTCCTGGGAAAGGCTGGTGACTCTGGTCCTTCAGTTGTCACCTCTGCTGCTGGGATGCCACCTCCTTCCCCCTTCCTAAGAGACCTGTCAAGTACTGAGAGAAAAGCAACAGAGATGGAAGGGATTGTCCAGAACTCAAAGCCTCTAATGCGCTCTGCCCCTGACCCTCTGTGTGTGGCCTTGGAAAGGAGTCTTTTTATCTCCCAGTTCCTGAATTCTAGGCCTCAATCTGAAGAGAGACAGATCAGGGTAAAAGAGTCCTTGGAAATACCCTAGCTTGTCATATGAACTTTGGCTATTCTAAGGGGCAGAGAGACTATCCTCACCAGTCCTTATGTCCCACTTGGAGATCCTGCCCACCCCGTTCCTCACACCTCCTGACAGAAAACCAAATGTTATCTGATAGGAGGTGAGAAGAACATTAACCTCACAACCTCTGGTCTGGGGGGTCAAGATTCCAGAGTAATTATGGGTCTGGGCGGTACCATCTTTTCACATATTGTTGTGATGCAGGGTCTCTCTAGCCTAGAATCATAATTTTATTTATTTATTTATTGAGATTTATTAACCGCCTTTATGAAGAGATTCACCCAAGGCGGTGTACAGCAGGTCCAGTTTAAAATAAAACCATTAACAAACAGCTTAACAGTAGTAAAATAACCAAGAATAAACATAAATACATTAAATGAGATAAACCTGAAAACAGTAAATTGAAAGCTAATAGTAGAACTACCGTGAAACAGTATAAAAAAATATATACATTTAACAGCACTGGAATTCAAATACCAGAGATATAATACAATAGTAGCATAATGCTAATGATCCACCTAATAAGCAGCATTAGAACATTCAACCAACATAGATATGATACTAAAGATTTTCTACAATCAAGTTGTTAATTTGAAAAGCTTTATAAAGGGAGAACCAGCTGGGAGTGAGATGTCCTATTTAAATATTCATTCCCATTAAGCCATTCTCAATGTCCTTTTAAGATGTTCACAGCTTTGCAATCGGGTTTATCTTGTCGAAGCAGGTGACAACGCCTGCTATGGTTCTGCTTTAACGCTTCTGAATGGGACTTTTTTGGTGGATACTCTAGTTTAGTGGGCTACCTGGAATGATATTTCAAAAGCCCTTGAGTTTAAACCGTCGGGCAAATCCAAAGCCCTGGACAACCCTAAAAAAGCTCAGTGAACCCCTGAAACTCTTGGGCGCATGCACCAGGCATATTCCTCCCCCTTACTTTCGGTCTCATGGCGCACATATAATTGGAATGCCATTAGTTCTGAGCATTTGGAGGGCTACGTTTCTGCGCTGTCCCCACGCTATAGGGTGGGATGCTGTTCGCTTTAGTGCTGGAGCTCTGAGTTTCAGGGCCTGAAAGTTGGGATTATATTGGATCCACGTCTGGCCATGGTGGTATCTCTACTTCAGGAGGCAGGTGAAAGCCTGGCTCTTCTCCCAAGCCTTTAATACATAGGGTGACTGACTATACACATTCTGTACCTGAACTAGTTGCTACACACACTGTAACTTAGCTCAGTTCCTTATCTCTTGCTTAACTACTACTACTACTATTTAGCATTTCTATAGCGCTACAAGGCGTACGCAGCGCTGCACAAACATAGAAGAAAGACAGTCCCTGCTCAAAGAGCTTACAATCTAATAGACAAAAAATAAATAAAGTAAGCAAATCAAATCAATTAATGTTAACTAAACAAAGAACGTGCCTTGAGTTTAACTAACCATCAAATTATCCCAACTGACTCTGTACCACCCATTTTGTCCCTGTCTATATATCTGCATTTGGCCCCTCAGCTATATGGAAAGCTGCATTGTAGAAAAGCATTAGTATCATATCTGTGTTATTCAAATGTTCTAATGTGTGTGTCACAGACTCTGGGGGGGGGGGGGTAGTGAGCCCTTGAACTTTAACCGCAGAACTGTAATAGCAGACAAGTCACTCAGCTGGGATTAGGAGATACATGCAAGGCTGAGACTTGACAAGACAGGAACTAAAACAGGGCAGGAACTAGGGAGTCCAGGCAAGGCTGGAGTTCGGAGACAAGGCAGGAACTGGGAGTCAGGACAAGGCAGGCAGGCACTCGAAGACAAGACAGCAGCTGAAGACATGGTAGGGCAAGGTAAGAACTCAAGACACACGAGGCGAAGCAAGGTACAGCTGCTGAAGACCTCGTTATGAAGGCATCAGAGCAGAGACCCGATCACCCTAAAATAGGGCTCCACTGTAGATGTTGGAGGAAGGCATCCTTCAGTGACTCCCACTGCAGAATCTTCAAAGGAGAGGCAGCCCGCAGGCATCCCAATACACCCAAGGCTATGAGGCAGGTGACCTGCCACACTGTGGACAGGACCCCAAGGCCCAATTGAGGACCGACCCGACCAGCAGGTGAGCTGGGGTGTGGGTCACGGTGGCAATCATGTCTGTGCTTATTACGTGCTTCATTGGTATTATTCTGACCTTGTATTGTACTTCTGTTGTTTGAATGTTCTAATGCGTGTTTATTAGATGGTTCATTAGTATTATGTTGGTATCGTATTATACAGTGGTGGAAATAAGTATTTGATCCCTTGCTGATTTTGTAAGTGTGCCCACTGACAAAGACATGAGCAGCCCATAATTGAAGGGTAGGTTATTGGTAACAGTGAGAGATAGCACATCACAAATTAAATCCGGAAAATCACATTGTGGAAAGTATATGAATTTATTTGCATTCTGCAGAGGGAAATAAGTATTTAATCCCTCTGGCAAACAAGACCTAATACTTGGTGGCAAAACCCTTGTTGGCAAGCACAGCGGTCAGACGTCTTCTGTAGTTGATGATGAGGTTTGCACACATGTCAGGAGGAATTTTGGTCCACTCCTCTTTGCAGATCATCTCTAAATCATTAAGAGTTCTGGGCTGTCGCTTGGCAACTCGCAGCTTCAGCTCCCTCTATAAGTTTTCAATGGGATTAAGGTCTGGTGACTGGCTAGGCCACTCCATGACCCTAATGTGCTTCTTCCTGAGCCACTCCTTTGTTGCCTTGGCTGTATGTTTTGGGTCATTGTCGTGCTGGAAGACCCAGCCACGACCCATTTTTAAGGCCCTGGCGGAGGGAAGGAGGTTGTCACTCAGAATTGTACGGTACATGGCCCCATCCATTCTCCCATTGATGCGGTGAAGTAGTCCTGTGCCCTTAGCAGAGAAACACCCCCAAAACATAACATTTCCACCTCCATGCTTGACAGTGGGGACGGTGTTCTTTGGGTCATAGGCAGCATTTCTCTTCCTCCAAACACGGCGAGTTGAGTTCATGCCAAAGAGCTCAATTTTTGTCTCATCTGACCACAGCACCTTCTCCCAATCACTCTCGGCATCATCCAGGTGTTCACTGGCAAACTTCAGACGGGCCGTCACATGTGCCTTCCGGAGCAGGGGGACCTTGCGGGCACTGCAGGATTGCAATCCGTTATGTCGTAATGTGTTACCAATGGTTTTCGTGGTAACAGTGGTCCCAGCTGCCTTGAGATCATTGACAAGTTCCCCCCTTGTAGTTGTAGGCTGATTTCTAACCTTCCTCATGATCAAGGATACCCCACGAGGTGAGATTTTGCGTGGAGCCCCAGATCTTTGTCGATTGACAGTCATTTTGTACTTCTTCCATTTTCTTACTATGGCACCAACAGTTGTCTCCTTCTCGCCCAGCGTCTTACTGATGGTTTTGTAGCCCATTCCAGCCTTGTGCAGGTGTATGATCTTGTCCCTGACATCCTTAGACAGCTCCTTGCTCTTGGCCATTTTGTAGAGGTTAGAGTCTGACTGATTCACTGAGTCTGTGGACAGGTGTCTTTCATACAGGTGACCATTGCCGACAGCTGTCTGTCATGCAGGTAACGAGTTGATTTGGAGCATCTACCTGGTCTGTAGGGGCCAGATCTCTTACTGGTTGGTGGGGGATCAAATACTTATTTCCCTCTGCAGAATGCAAATAAATTCATATACTTTCCACAATGTGATTTTCCGGATTTAATTTGTGATGTGCTATCTCTCACTGTTACCAATAACCTACCCTTCAATTATGGGCTGCTCATGTCTTTGTCAGTGGGCAAACTTACAAAATCAGCAAGGGATCAAATACTTATTTCCACCACTGTATCTCTGTTATTTGAATTTCAGTGCTGTTAAATGTGTATATTTTTGATATTGTTTCACAGGAGTCCTATTACAAGGTTTCAGTTCATCATTTCCAAGTATACCTCATTGATTGTTTTTATGTTTATACTTGTTCATTTTATTATTGTTGTGCTGTTAACAAAATTGTACGTTTTATTTTAAACGACCTGCTGTACACTGCCTTGGGTGAATCTCCTCTTGAAGGCGGTTAATAAATCCCAATAAATAAATAACAAAAAATGAAATGACTAATTAGGTGAGTATAAAAAGTATTTCGATTGAGATCATTTTCAGTTGGTGGTTGTACTAATCCACCATCACAACTTGATTATTGTAATTTGCTATATTTAGGATGTCCGACTACATCTACATGACGTTTGCCAGCGTTATGCAATACCACCGCAAAAATGATTTGTGGAAAACAGAAATTTGACAGACTGACACCATTGCTACGACGCCTCCGTTGGCCTGACATCAGTTTAAAATTTGTATTATTGGTTCATAGGATATTGTGTGTCTGGTATTCTTACTGTAACTCTCTTGATGCTTAAACAAGTAACTTAGTAAATGACGGCAGATAAAGACCTGAACGGTCCATCCAGTCTGCCCAACAAGATAAACTCATTTTACTTGACATGCGATAATTTATATGTATACCTGACCTTGATTTGTCCTTGCCATTCTCAGGGCACAGATTGTAGAAGTCTGCCCAGCACTCTTCTTGTACTAAACGCTCTGAAGCTAACGTCGAAGCCCCTTAAAATTTACACTCCAGTCCATCCCTGTCTATTCAGTCATGATCAGGGCGTAGACCGTAGAAGTCTGCCCAGCACCGGTTTTGCTTCCCAATTACCAGCGTCACCACCCAATCTCCTCTAAGATTCTGCGGATCCATTCCTTCTAAACAGGATTCCTTTGTGTTTATCCCACGCACGTTTGAATTCCGTTACCATTTTCATCTCCACCACTTCCCGCGGGAGGGCATTCCACATATCCATCACCCTCTCTGTGAAAAAATACTTCCTGACATTACTCCTGAGTTTGCCCCCTTTCAATCCCCCTTCAACCTCAAAGTAAACCTTAGATTGATTCATGTGGTTAGTTTTGCGTATCGAGCAGTGACATATTGGAATTCTTTCCTTTAAGAGTTCGATTAGAATCGTGTTATCTGAGATTTAGAAAGTTATTGAAGGCATTTCTGGCTCAGAAATGTTTAAAAACAGATGCCGTACATTCTAGTTTTGAATTTTAAAATTTGTATATCTCTAGATATGTCTAGTGTTCTTTAATTGTAATCCGCATTGAGTCGGATTTGGCCAGTGGCGGAACATAAATTGTAATCTCTTGAACGCTACTAGACATCAACATAATTGCACGCAACTGTGTAAGATGTTGAAAACATTTTTCACAGTTTCTGATCAATGGCTTATGACTTTTTATCTTGCATATCACTTGTGAACTATGTCCTTACTTATCCGAATAGTGGATTCTGTATCTTCTCTTATTTGGCTATACTTCATATGTTGACTGTATTGTAAGATGATTGTCGTATACTTATTATTGTCTACTTAATCTCAATTGTTATTCACATTGAACTCGAGTTTAACTTACTACTACTACTTATCATTTCTATAGCGCTACCTGATGTACGCAGCACTGTACACTTGAACATGAAGAGACAGTCCCTGCTCGACATGGGATAATGTGGGGTATAAATGCCTTAAATAAACAATTGTTTTGTTCCTGGAGGGATCCCCAGAGAGGAAACAAGAGTTCCAGTGGGATTTGGGCCTGTTCTTTGGTTTGCAGTAAAGAATGACACGGGATCAAAGGTTTGTCCCCATCCTCTTGGGCTCTGTCCCCGCCATATCCCTGCAGACTCTGTCTTTATCCCTAACCTGTCCCAGCAGATTCTGTCCCCACCCCTGCCCCACCCCCATGGGCTCTGTCCTCATCTGCAGAAGCCTCGAACACTTTATGATTTTATATTTAAATCTTTTTATTGAAGTATAAAAAGGAACAATATGCTGTGTAACTGTTGTTTATAAATCACAAATACAAAACAGTATTAACAACGATCAACTATAATAAGCTCCCCCCCTCAATCTTTCCATCCCCAACAATAGTTGAGTTCTACTACCCCAAGGAATCCTAATCCACCCTGTTAAAATGTCCAGGGGTACAAAATACAACCCATTCTGTATTCCCTAGAGGGGAGAAATATGCCCTTTGAAGCACTGTTATGATTTTTTAATCTGTGGATGAATAAAAAGTCATCAACAATCTCAGGATTCAATCTACCCCTCCTGTCTTCCACAGTCCCTCCAGCAATTGAAGATGTCTTCTTAGAAGATGTGCTGGTAGCAGAATGTACAGGATCCCCCATGCAAATTTTGCTAGTTCTGGCCAGCATGTTTGCTTGCTTTTTCCCCCCCAAAAAATCAAAATATTGTCGTCTGCAAGACATAAACAACAGTCTAGCCCATTAACAGGCTTCAAAGTAGAGAATGACACAGGGACAAAAATTGTCCCCATTCCCACAGGCTCTGTCCCCATCCCCGCCCCGTACCTATGGGCTCTGTCCCTGGCCACTGGGCTGTTCCTTTGACCTGCTTGCTGCTTTGTTCGGAGTGGCCATAATATCTGCATTTGACCTACAGCCTGGTTTTTCCTTTCCAGTTTCACTTTCAGGGGAGAGGGAGAAGGGACAGCAACCACTGGGGGATTGAGGAGGGGTCATGGCTTAACTGACTGTATTCTAATTTGATGTTTTCTTCCATGTAAGCCACATTGAACCTGAACATATTTGGGAAAATATGGGATAAAATATTGTAAATAAGTAAATAGACAAATATGCAGATTACCAGCACACGCAACACATGTATGTAGCGGCAGTGTGAACAAGCACTATTCTGTGAGTGGCATAGAGCTAAATTCGGTCATTTTGGCCTCCCCCAAAAATGAATGCTAAGTGCTATTCTATAAACAGCACTCCAAGCTGGGAACCGTTTGTAGAATAACGCTTAGCACTCAGATCCGCAGCTAATTTTGGGTGTAAGAGTTACACCGATTGGACCCTGGTGTAAATCCTTGCACCTAAACTAGGTGCAGATACAGTAACATAGTAAATGACGGCAGATAAAGACCTGTACGGTCCATCCAGTCTGCCCAACAAGATAAACTCATTTTACATGTTATGTGATACTTTATACCCAAGTTTGATTTGTCTTTGCCATTCTCAGGGCACAGATTGTAGAAGTCTATGCCCAGCATTGTTCTTGTACTAAAAGTTCTGAAGCTAACGCCGAAGCCCCTTAAAATTTACACTCCAGCCCACCCATATCTATTTAGTCACAATCAGGGCGTAGACCGTAGAAGTCTGTCCAGCACGTTTCTTGTACTAAAAGTTCTCAAGATTCTGGAATCCTAAAGAGTTACAAGATTCCGGAATCCCAGTTAGTAGCAACATTCCATGTAGAACCCCAAAGAGTAACATAGTAAATGATGGCACATGAAGACCTGTACAGTCCATCCAGTCTGCCCAACAAGATAAACTCATTTTATGATATGCCGTATTTTATAACGCCGTGCAAATTCTAAGAGCACCCCTGACTCACCTGTACGCCTCCCTTGGGCAGGTCCCCTATTCAGATCGGCATTTAAGAATTTACACGCGCATCGTTAAAGAATACTAACTAGTAAGATGTGCGTGTAAATTCAAATTGTAGTCAATTAGCACCGACAATGGATTGTTGGAGCACATTTGAGCACCGTATGTAGAATATAGGGGATAGTGTGGGAGTCAGCACCCAAGAAAAAGATCTAGGTGTCGTTGCAGATAATATGCTGAAATCTTTTGCTCAGTGTGTGGCAGCAGCCAAAAAAGCAAACAGGATGCTAGGAAAAAGATGGTGAATGAGACCGAAAATACTATAATGCCTTTGTATCACTCCATGGTGCGTCCGCACCTTGAGTATTGTGTTCAGTTCTGGTTGCCGTATCTCAAAAAAGATACAGCGGAATTAGAAAAGGTTCAAAGAAGAGTGACCAAAATGATAAAGGGGATGGAACTCCTCCTGTGTGAGGAAAGGCAGAAGAGGTTAGGTCTCTTCAGCTTGGAAAAGAAATGGCTGAGGGGGAATATGATTGAGGTCTACAAAATCCTGAGTGGTGTGGAGTGGGTGGAGGTGAATTGGTGTTTCACGCTTTCAAAAAGTACAAAGACCAGTAGGCACTCAATGAAATTACATGGAAATACTTATAAATGAATAAGAGGAAATATTTTTTCACTCAACGAATAGTTTAGCTCTGGGATTCTTTGCCGGAGGATGTAGTAACAACAGTGTATCTGGGTTTAAAAAAGGTTTGGACAAGTTCCTGGAGGAAAAGTCCATAGTCTGCTATTGAAATAGATATGGGGGAAGCCACTGCTTGCCCTGGAATTGGTGGCATGGAACGTTGCTACTCTGAGATTCTGCATGGAATCTGGTCTCTCTAGGATTCCTCAATCTTGCTATTCTTTGGGGTGCTACATGGAATGTTGTTACTCTTTGGGGTTCTTCTGGAATGTTGTTACTCTTTGGGGTTCTTCTGGAATGTTGTTACTCTTTGGGATTCTGGAATCTTGTTATTCTTTGGGGTTCTACATGGAATATTGCTACTAATTTGGTTTCCGCCAGGCACTCTTGACCTGGTTTGGCCACTATTGGACGCAGGATACTGGGCTAGATGGACCATTGGTCTGACCTAGTGTGGCTATTCTTATGTTTTTATAAGCAGAGCATGGGATAGGCATAGGCGTGGCTGCCACTTTCAGAATACACTAAGTTACAACTGATGTACCCCCAGTTATGCCTGGTCTGTGGCTGACGTCACTGCGGGTACGTGAACGTGACGCATGCTGATGCCAGGTTATGCTAGAATTCTATAACAGAATCTGAGAATCAACTCTCACTGCGCAGCATCAGAGCGTCCTAAAGGAGACGCCCACTTACAGAATTGTCCCCATCTCAGGTTGTTCACGCTTGTAATTCAAGACGGTAACACACTTACACAAGAGAAGGGGGGGAAATGGAGATGCTGAGTACCACCCAAGATCCAGTTCTTTAAACCCTCGGGATGGCCTTCACGGTGCCAGAGAAGGGATTTGGGGGTTTAGCTCATGCCTTTTTCAACAGCTCAAAAAAAAGTCACGTTCAGGTAAAGTAAGTACAGCTAGAGGAGGGGGAGATGTAGTGAGTTTTATGCTTTGGCCCAAAACTGTGAAAATGGTTGGGAGTAGGGTTGTACTGAATGTTCATATTCGATTCAATTCAGCCTCGAATACATTATTCGTATTCGGCCAAATATTGGTTTGAATTTGAATACAAGTAATCCGGGGCTCTGCTGTGCTAAAGCCTACTGAAAAAAACATCACTTGATCTCAGATTTCACATTGCTTCTTTTATTATTTGTTACGCTAAAGCTCAATGCCCATCATTTGTATTCATCCAAATAATATTTTTATTATTCGTACTTGTCCGAATAGTAAAATATGCTATTCAGTACAGCTCTAGTTGGGAGTAAAGGTTGGAGGACTGATGGATGGGTTCTGGTTAATATGATAATAAATGATGTATTTATTTATTGGGATTTATTAACTGCCTTTATGAAGAGATTCACCCAAGGCGGTGTACAGCAGATACAGTTTAACATAAAACTTACAATTAACAAACAGCATAGCAATAGTAAAATAACCAAGAATAAAGTCAGTTGGGACAATTAGATGGTTAGCTAAACTCAAGGCAAGTTCGTTGTATAGTTAAGCAAGAGATAAGGAACTGATCTAAGTGTGTGTATCAAGCTAGTCCATGTGCAGAATGAGTGTATAGTCAGTCACCCTATGTATTAAAGGCTTGGGAGAAGAGCCAGGCTTTCACCTGCTTCCTGAAGTAGAGGTAGTCTCGAGTTGTACGTAGCCCCTCTGGGAGTAAATTCCAGATCGTGGGGGCTACTCCTAAGAAGGCTCACTGGCGGGTATCACATCCTACAATTTCTTTTGACTGAGGTATCCATGTATTACTTCAGTGATCAAGTTCTGTTAAGTTCTGACTCTTTATCATCCTAGTGACCATGTCCCAGTTAAGTAGTTATCCCCAGTAAGACCTACTAATTCCCAGTTCCTATTGTTCCACACCCCTGTTAAAAAGAATAGAGCCACAGTGGCTCCCTCTCCCAAAAATGAGGCTATTTCTTGTGAGAAATGGCAGGGCCACCACTAGTCATTCCCTGAAATACTTCTTACCCTTCAACCCCACGCCCCACCACACTTACCTCAGTAGTACCAGATCTCCTTTGTCCCGATGGGCGGGGGCATGGTTACCATCCTCAGCCTCTTTCCCTTCTCTGATGACTGCATCTGCCGACCCTTCGCAGCCACCCCAACCTGAGACAGAGAAGAATCTGTACCCTGCTCGCAACGCCAGGGGCCTTGACTCCTTTCTCACCTCTGCTCTTTTTCACACCACCTCCCTGATGTTCTCTCCCTGCCCCTGGTTCTCACTGTTTCTCTTTCTCTTCTTTCCTATTCAGCTACTTGTGGCGAAAGGTGGTTTTTTTTTTTTTGTTTCTTGCACACACTGCGCGGGATGCTACCACTTCCTGCCTAAATTGAGCGCTGCTATTGGCTGACACTCATTGCAGAGTGAAGGTTCTGTCTTTTTTCTTGCTGTTTTATTTTATTTTTGGCTTGGTTTCTCATTTAATTTCTCTCTCTCTTTTTTTTTTTTTTTTTTTTTACATTTCAATTTTGCCTCTACACAATATGGGGGAGGGGAGTGAAAGACTAGAGACTGTATCCCCTCATGCTCCAGGAGAAAGGGGCCCTTCTTGGTCAGACACTAGGGGCCCCGTTGCTAGGGCCGGGGGGGATTGCATGCGGAGGCGGCCTAGGAAAAGAAAGTGAGTCATAGTTTGGTCTGAGAAAGATATTCTTTCAAGTCACTTTTGAAAAAGGGGAACTTAGGTCTTTAAAAGAGGAAGAGAGGCAGCCTTCACCTTAATGAGAAGTAGCTGAGAGATAGAGACATCCTAGTCTGAAACAGGGTGGGTGGGAGGGAGGAAGAGACAGTCACTCCTAGTATGGGCCAAATTTGGGAAAAGGAACTCTGAGGCTGATAAGGAGGGAGATGGTCTGTCTCGGTGAGGAAGACGAGAGCCCCCCCCCCTCCAGTTATGATACAGGGGAGAGAGTTGTAGGTTGAAAGGGAGGAGACGGTTTCATGGATATGATAACAGGGAAGGAGCAGTACTGTTCTCAGTGTGGGGAGCTCTGGGGATCAGAAAGGAGAGATTTTTTTTTTGGGGGGGGGAGCTAACAGGCCCCTCCACAATGTGCAAAACAGTGGAAGAAAGAATCCTGGGAGTAGAATAGACAGCCCCTTCTCAGTGTGAGATAAAGGAAAAAGCTCTGAGGGTTAGAGAGAGAAACAGCTGCCCCTCCTAGCTTGAGACAGAAGGGTAAAAACTTTGAGGATGAGAGAGAGAGAGACCACCACCTTCCTAGCATGAGACAGACTGGTAATATTTTGAGGGTGAGAAAGAGATAGAGAGACTTCCACCTCCTAGTATGAGACAGAAGGGTAAACCTTTGAGGTTGAGAGAGGGAGACAACACTTTCCTAGCATGAGACAGAAGGGTAAAGTTTTGAGGCTGAGAAAGAGAGAGAGAGAGACAGCCACCTCCTAGTATGAGACAGAAGAGTTTAAACTTTGGGAGGGAGGGAGAGAGACAGCCCCTTCCTGGTGTGTGAGAGAGAGTGGTGGAGGAAAGCCATAGGAAATACAAGACTCAGGAGAGAGGGAGGAGGGGGTGTAAGTAGATAAATATATAAATAAAGCAGAGGAGGATGAGATTCCAGGACATGCTGCTCCATTTTTCTTCCACTAATTAGGCCCCTAATTACTTGCCCTGTTCTGTTTAATTAAAACCGGAGAGAGAGAGAGCAAGAGCGAGCGCGGCTGAATGCTTTGCTCTTTTATATTCTGTCTCTGTTGCCTCCTTCACTATTTCTGCTTTTTTTCCTTCACTATTTAAATATGCTGCCCCCCTCCCCACGCTCCATGAATGAAACACTGATTAAGTACTTTGAAATTATACGAGAGAGGAAAACAACCCCCAACAGAGATGTGTATATCCCTAGTATATCGAACTCCCTGGGACGTCTCACGATTTATCTGTCTAGGGGATCCCTTCCTGTCTCATGAAGATTTCCAGGAACTCCACCTCCCCAGGTCTTTGTTTAGAGAATTCCCTGTATCAAGAAGATTACCAGGGATCCCCAACCTGTATATCTCCTAGATCCCTTCCTGGGTCAGGAGACCCTGGGGATCCTTTGAAAATTGGCATATGTACAGGATCCCTTCCTATATTAAGGGGAATCCTGGGGGAACCTCAGAAATCTCTGTTGAGGAGAATCTTAGGGATCCCTGGAGGTCTGCATGTTTAGGAGAACCTCTCTTGTGTCAGGGAGACCACCAGATGATTTTCGAGAGATCTATATATTTTACAGGATCCTCTTGTATCAGGGAGACCGCCAGGTGACCCTTTAATGGTCTGTATATTTAGGTGATCCTCTCTTGTGTTGGTGGGATCACCAGGGAATCATCCAGAGGTCTCTACATTTAGGGGTCCCCCTCTTCTGTAAGGGAGTCTACCAGCGCACCCCTTCAGAGGTCTGTATATTTAGGGGATCCCCCTAGAGATCTGTAGGAGATCCTGCCCTCTGTCAGGAGATATGTGGGAAATCCAGTAGAAATCTGTATATTTCGGGGATCCCCACCTGTGTCAGGGGAACCCCAGTGATTTGTAGATCTAGATTAGATGGCCCAAAACACTTCAAGAAAAGAGCAATGTAGTCCTGGAGGAAAAGTCCATAGTCTGCTATTGAAACAGACATGGGAAGCCACTGCTTGCCCTGGGATTTGTAGTTTGGAATGTTGCTACTCTTTAGGGTTCCAGAGTCTTGCTACTCTTTGAGATTATTCATGGAATCTTGTTACTCTTTGGGGGTTCTGGAATGTTGTCATGATTTGGGTTTCTGCCATGTACTCGTGACGTGGCTTGGCCACTGTTCAGAAAACAGGATACTGGGCTCGATGGACCATTGGTCTGACCCAGTATGGCCACTCATGTTCTAGTTCATTCCAAACCACATAGAGGGCCAGGGATGGGGGTGGGGGGCATTGGAGTTTGCTGAGTTTACCACCAGGCTATACCACCATTGTTATCATAGACCGATAGACCTAGTGGACCCCCTTCTGTGTCGTGGGGATCCTGGGGGGGACCCCTCTGAAGACCTCTCTATATTTCATGGATCTCTTCCAGTATTCACACACAAAGCCCTACTACAGAGGGCACTGAAAGGCCTTTAACAATAGCACGGGGGTGATATGAGTTTTGGGTTGGGGGGGACAGGATTTTATAAGTATATTTATGTAGTATGATATGAGATAGGGGAGGGGAATTTCTACAGGACTGAAATGAATGAACAATTATCCAGTTTCAAGGCCCCCCCCCCCCCCCCCCCCCCGCCGTCAGTAAAACTACTGTTAAAGTTATCCATTCGCATCATTCAAGCAGATCTGTTATACAGTGAGTGATCTGGGGTCTGTCATTAACCCTAAAGTAACACAGAATGGAACGGAACTCTGGTACGAATCCTGCCCCTCCAGTTCTGCAAAACAGCACTCTACACCCACAGTGTGAACAGAACAGAATTAGGACACTTTTCCCCTATTACTTAGTGACCCAAACTCCCTCTTCTGTCAGGCACAAATCCTACAAAGAAACACATTCAGTTACCTCTGAATAAAACCTGCCCTGCCATAACAGCACTAACCACTGGGACTCACTCGGCAACAATTCTACCTGTGAAAAGGCAGCCCTGCAAATATTACACCAGGGCCTTTAGAACACCAGGAAAAATCTGCCTTGCGTAACAACACTAACTCAGTAGCTTAGCCAGCCTTGCAATTTTGAGGGTGCCCAAGGGTGGACTAGGGTGGAGGGGGCAACGCATTCCTCTCTCCTCCCGCACGTGCTAACTATACCTTTGCTGGCAGGGATGCCGAGGCCCCACCAGCCAATTAAATACAGTGCCGCCGTTCCCCTCTTCTTCACACTGCTTCTTGCACGTTCTCAGAGCAGGACGAAAGCAGTGTGAAGAGGAGGGGGAGCGGTGGCACTGCGTTTATTTGGCTGGCGGGGCCTCGGCATCTGTGCCAGCAAAGTTAATGGGGTGCTGGAGTTCAGGAGGGGCCTGAGCCAAAAGTGGAGTGGGCCAGCCCCCCCGCCCCGGCTACGCCACTGTATTAATTGCCAGGTCTCGGACAGCAACAACCTCACCTGTGAAAAGACAACACTGTAAATGTTACACTGAACCCTAGAACACCAAATAACACCTCTAACTGGGAAAATCCTGCCTTATCTATCATAAGAGCACTGGGGAGGGGTCTTTTACTTAAGCTTATTAGCTCGAGTTATCTGCAGCAGGGCCTATTTTATTCCTATGGGCCCTGCTGCAGATAACTCGAGCTAATCTCCAGTAAAAGACCCCCTTAGTGCCAGGTCTCGCATAACAACCACCCTACCTGTCAAAAGGCAGCCCTGCAAATAATACACCAGACCCTAGAATAGCAATACACATCTTACCTGGAAAAACCTTCCTACCATAACAGCACTAATTGCCAGGACCCCCCAGAACAGCAACTCCACCTAGGAAAAGGCAGCACTTCAAATATTACACCAGGCCCTAGAACACCAACGTACCTCTTACGGTTAAACCAGAAAAGGCTGTGGACTGCTAGCGAATCCGTCACCTCAGTCACATGCAGAAAGCACCAACTCCAAATGCACAATGTAAACAGACCTTCATCAAATACAGACTAGAAAGAGAAATGTGCAGATCAAAACTGAACTGGAAGGGCCCTAAGAAGATGCACTGTGTATGCAATGCACCACCCGAAAAATACCGTTCTCTGGGTAATTTGTAAAGTAACTATAAGGCCTCTTACAGGCTTATTTTCGAAAGAGAAAGACTCCCATATTTCGACCCAAATCGGGAGATGGGCGCCTTTCTCTCATGGGCGCCCAAATCGGTATAATCGAAAGCCGATTTTGGGCGCCTCCAACTGCAGTCTGTTGCGGGAACGAACAAAGTTGACGGGGGCGTGTCGGAGGCATGGTGAAGACGGGACTGGGGCGTGTTTATCGGCCGAGGAGAGATGGGCACGCTCGGCCGATAATGGAAAAAAGAGGGGTGGCAGTAGCGAGAATTTGGGCCGCTTTTTTTGGACCCTTTTTTTCATGAACAAGTCCCCAAAAAGTGCCCCAGCTGCCCAGATGACCACGAGAGGGAATCGGGGATGACCTCCCCTGACTCCCCCAGTGGTCACTAACCCCCTCTCACCAAAAAAAAAGAACTTTAAAAACTTTTTTTTTCCAGCCTGTATGCCAGCCTCAAATGTCATACCCAGCTCCATCACAGCGGTATGCAGGTCCCTGGAGCAGTTATTACTGGGTGCAGTTGACTTCAGGCAGGTGGACACAGGCCCATCCCCCCATACCAAAAAACACCTTTCACAATACCCTACCTAGCACCTTGCATCTAAATTACCTAACTTCAGCCTATTATCGACTGTATTTAAGATCATGTAATGACTATATCATAACAACACTCTGTAAGCCACATTGAGCCTGTAAAAAGGTGTGATAATGTGGGGTACAAATGCAATAAATAAATACCTGTTACACTTGTGTTGGTAAATGGGAGCCCTCCAAACTGCCCCCAAAACCCACTGTACCCACATCTAGGTGCCCCCCTTCACCCGTAAGTGCTATGGTAATGGTGTAGAGTTGTGGGGAGTGGGTTTTGGGGGGGATTTGGGGGACTCAGCACCCAAGGAAAGGGAGCTATGCACCTGGGAGGTATTTTAAATTTTTAAAAAACTTTTTACAAGTGACCCCTAGGGTGCCCGGTTGGTGTCCTGGCATGTGAGGGGGACCAGTGCACTACAAATCCTGGCCCCTCCCACGACCAAATGCCTTGGAGTTGTTCGTTTTTGAGATGGGCGCCTTCGGTTTCCATTAACGCTGAAAACCGATACCGCCCAGCTCAAATCCGCCCAAATCCGATGCGTTTGCCCGGCACCAACCGTATTATTGAAACAAAAGATGGACACCCATCTTTTTCGAAAATACGGTCTGTCCCGCCCCTTTGCGGACCTGTCCTCGGAGATAGTCGCCCATGGAGATGGGTGTCTGCGTTCGATTATGCCCCTCCTAGTCTCACATATACTGTGAAAATGAGTCCTTTGGGTAAAAAAGCAGATACAGCACACTGAGCAAAAGGTTTCAACGTACCATCAATGATGACACCTAGATCCCCTTCATGGTCCGTGATTCCTAACGTGGAACCTTGCATGACGTAGCTATAATTCGGCCTGTGGCCTAAACACAGATCTGTGTCGAGTCATCAATAAAACGTTATTTTTTAAAATTTTACTGTCCCAGTCTCCGTAGTTATTTGGTCCATTTCCCACTTTTTCCCTGCATTCTGTTTGACTTCGTGGGACTTCGTTGTCCATCCACCTAGGTGGATTTTTCTTCTATTGCTGGAGGGGCCTCTTTTTCTAAGCCGCCAAAATGAATTTACCGCCCGACTACTGCGTGCCTCTTGCGGTAACTTCATTCTTGGAGCGCGTCTGGAAAATATTTTTTTTATTTTCGGACGTGTGCAGGTCCTTACCGTGCAGATTCCTTACCGCTAGTTCTATGGCTGACGGTAAGGTCAGACGCCCAAAACGGGTTACCTTTGAAAGCTAATCAAAATAATGTATTAAGTTAGTCCAATTAAAAAGGTATCATCTTATTTCTATTGATTACCTTGAATTTTATTTGAATTGTGTGTTCATCTTGTGTGTTTTACTTTCTTGTTGGATTATTGTAGTTCTTTTCTTTGCTTTCAGTTTTTGCCTGTAAACCGGTTTGTTCTGTTTGTCAGTTAAAGCGGTATATCAAATCATGAATAAAGAAGTTAATTAATTAATCATACAGAAACAGACTTATAGTATTGCAGGCCTGCATACGGAAGTAGGTACAGGGCGGAAAAGAGAGAAAAAGTAAAGTCACCTCTGTTGGATTATTTTTTTTTTTTGGTTCTGTTTGTGGAAGGCAGTAGAGATCTTGTGATTAGACTGTTCATTGTATTACTTAATTGTGATGTTTGTTGTTCTTGGCAGTAAAGAGATTTTTTTTTAAACAAACAAACATAGGGTATGGAAAGGATTTCATCTAGTTTTAGGGGCTTTTTGCTTTGGTGTTGCCCGGGGGTGAAGTTTGGGTTAAGTTGCTTCGTATGTGTGTATTTTATAAACATACA
Organism: Microcaecilia unicolor; assembly: GCF_901765095.1. NCBI lineage: Eukaryota > Metazoa > Chordata > Amphibia > Gymnophiona > Siphonopidae > Microcaecilia > Microcaecilia unicolor. The sequence continues at coordinate 207,806,015 of NC_044033.1, forward strand.
CAAGTTGATCTGTGGAGTACACACTTATTTTGGAGCAGGTGTGGATTTGTATATGGACATTTTGTGCGATTGGGGCTGGTTCTCGGATCCTCTTTTATGAAGACACATAGACATTTGTACAAAATACCTGACTTTTTGGACTTTTACCCAATTTACATGTTGGTTTGGCAAGGCCTGGACAAATTCCCCAATCAAGAGAGGTTCCCTGGGCTTGAACTCATTGATGTTATCTTTTGGTTTCACAGCTCTGACCCCTCAGATTCAAGAAGCTTTTATTCACTCTCCCGCCTCTGCCTCTCCCCTCTCCTCCCTCCAGCTGTGAAAGCGTTAACCTTCCCCCCCTCCTCTGAAAACCCTATTTGCATTCCAAAGAGAAATTCCCCCTTTGGGCCCCTCGCTGACCAACTGGAGAAAGGGGGGGGGGGTGCCCAGGACCTAACCCAAAATTAACATCTCCCTGGGTCTGCCTTTTGGGTATAGGAGGGCAGGTAGGTGATAGGGGCATCTGTAGGGCAGGATGGGTCAGGGGAGGGAGAGAGAGGATTAGGGCAGGGAGGGATGGGAGGGACATCCCAGTTTGTAAATATCAGTAGCCTTCTCTGTAAATACAAGAAGGTTTAAGTCTGTACACTAAACCCAGGCCTGTTCCTATTCTCATTTTTTAAATCTGGACTTTCTTTTCTTGGGTCCAGGTGCTTACAGTTCAGTCATAACCAGCCTCTGTTGGACCATGGCACCATGAGACTTTATTCACAGGTAACATAGTAACATACATAGTAGATGACGGCAGAAAAAGACCTGCACGGTCCATCCAGTCTGCCCAAGAAGATAAATTCATATGTGCTACTTTTTTATTTGTACTGTCCTCTTCAGGGCACAGACCGTATAAGTCTGGCCAGCCCTATCCCCGCCTCCCAACCACCAACCCCGCCTCCCACCACCAGCTCTGGCACAGACTGTATAAGTCTGCCCAGCACTATTCTCGCCTCCCAACTACCAGTCCCGCCTCCCACCACCAGCTCTGGCACAGACCATATAAGTCTGCCCAGCACTATCCCCTCCACCCAACCACCAGCCCCGGCACAGACCGTATAAGTCTGCCCAGCACTAGCCCCGCCTCCCAACCACCAGCTCTGCCACCCATTCTAGGCTAAGCTCCTGAGGATCCCTTCCTTCTGCACAGGATTCCTTTATGTTTATCCCATGCATGTTTGAATTCTGTTACCGTTTTCATCTCCACCACCTCCCGCAGGAGGGCATTCCAAGCATCCACCACCCTCTCCGTGAAAAAATACTTCCTGTATTGTCCCAGAGATTGACCCATGTTTTGTAACTATCCCCCCCTCCTCACCACCCATTGCAGTGTCAGTCCTCAGCTGGTGGAAGGGTGATGGGCATATACTATAATCAGCTTGGTACCTGTGCACTCTAGATCTGGCCTCTAGGTGTCACCATTGCATAATGATGTGGCTCCCTCTGAAGGCTGAACCTGGTACTCACGAACCATAGATCTGACCACTAGGTGTCACTGTTGCATAATGACTGTGGCTCCCTCTGAAGCCTGAGCCTGGCATATGTGTATTCTAGATCTAACCACTAGGTGTCACTGTTGCAATAATGACTGTGGCTCCCTCTCCCCCATTTCAGAGACAGTGAGCATTGCCTTCACAGTATTCCCTGCCTTGGTAAACCAGTTGAAGGCCTGAGCTGAGAGTGGAACTCAGGGCCCTCCGCATATTGTCCTGATGGCTGAAGCAGTCCTGATTGGTATGTTAATGTCTTTTGAAGCAGCCAACTGATCCGTTTTAGAAACATAGAAACACGAGTAAAAAATGCCCGTTTCAGAAAGCAATGAAACGGGTGCTAGCAAGGGTTTCCTGTAGTGTTTGTTTGAAGTGTCGTTCGCCGGTATGGGAGGCCTGGTCCCCGCCCCCAGCGCCTACCTGCACGTTGATGGGCACTCGCAGCAAGTCCTTGGCCATTTTTGTGTGGTCGCCGGTACGGGAGGCCTGGTCCCCGCCCCCAGCGCCTACCTGCACGTTGATGGGCACTCGCAGCAAGTCCTTGGCCATTTTTGTGTGGTCGCCGGTACGGGAGGCCTGGTCCCCACCCCCAGCGCCTACCTGCACCTTGATGGGGAGTCGGAGCAATTTTCGCGCGTTCGACGGTATCGGAGCCATGAGGGCCTGCCCCAGCGCCCAGCTCCACCCTGATGGCCACTTGCAGCAAGTCATTGGGCATTTTTGTGCGTTGGACGATATCGGAGTCGTGTTCCCCGGCCCCACCGCTTAGCTCCACCTTGATGTCCGCCTCGTTGGTGATGGTGTGGCCGCATCTGACGCACCCTTGTTCGTCATCACGTTGTGACGCGAGGGCAGGGCACACAGTAATGGGCCAAAACAGATATCTCTGGCGCCTCACACTTCCGGTTGAGGCTTCATTTAGAACGTTGGGGTTGCGAATTATGTCCGGAAGGGGCGTGGCTGAGGGCGGGTCTATGAGTGAGAGTGAGTGGTGCATGAGTGAGAGTGAGTGTTGCTGACAGGTTAGCCTTCAGTGTTTCCCTCCCACAGAGTGAGCTTCAGAATGTTCCTGGTGAGAATTATTATATAGGATGAGGGCAGATAAGGGCCAAATGGCCCATCCAGTCTGCCCTTCCTCCATAACCCTAACTCCTCCTTTTCCTAAGGGATCCTATATTCCTATCCCATGCTTCCTTAAATTCTGACACAGTCATCTCCACTGCCTCCACCGGGAGGCCATTCCACCACCCTTTCCATGAAATAGTATTTTCTTAGATTCTTCCTAAGCCTGTTTCCTCTCAACTTCATCCTATGCCCTCTCATTCCAGAGTTTTCCTTCATTTGGAAAAGGCTTACCTCCTGTACATTAACGCCACTGAGGTACTTAAATGTCTCTATCATATCCCCTCTCTCCCTCCTCTCTTCCAGTGTATACATGTTGAGGTTCATAAGCCTGTCCCCCATATGTTTTATGACGGAGACCGCTTACCAATTTTGTAGCCGCCCTCTGGACCGACTCCATCCTGTTCATATCCTGCCGTAGGTGTGGTCTCCAGAATTGCACGCAGTACTCTAAGTGGGGCCTCATCAGAGACTTATACAGGGGCACTATCACCTCTTTTTTTTTTCCTGCTGGTCATCATCCCTCTCCTTATGCACCCGAGAATCCTTCTGGCTTTGAGTGTCGCCTTTTCTACCTGTTTGGCCACCTTAAGGTCATCAGACACAATGTGTAATTTTTATTTCATTACTATGGTGGTAAGGAAATGGGGAAAAGCGTTAGTGGTAGACGCAGGATTTGAACCCTGGCTTCCTGTTTCTCACGCCATTGCTCTAACCACTGGGCTACCCTCACTCCCTCTCCTGATTGAGGGAGATTCCCAAATGTTTGTCTGCAAGCAGGAGACAGTTACAAAACAAGGAATGACCACAGAGCCTTGGATCTGCTTGTAAGTGTTGTGTGCTGCCATATGGAGGAACCTGGATTCAGTTTTACGGCTTCCTGGGCTGGCCGGAGCTGCGGTTGCTGCAGAGGGAGCACTCTCAGCCCTTGGGGAGGAGAATCCTCTTCATCGCGCAGTGGCGCCATCTAGTGGCTAGATTTAGATCCCACCACAGTAGGGGATTTTCACAGGAAATCACGAAAGTTTGTATGTAGAAATTCAAATGCCCGACAAAGCGAAATTTTGGGGCGCGTTACGGATGTAAACACATAACTTGAAAAAAAAAAGGTGAGTGTAGCCAGCATGCCGGTAACATGCTGCATTTTATTTTAGCCCTGCGGCACCCCGAAATTCCCACCTGGATTCCAGCGGTCACCCCACATTCGAGCATCAGGTTCTTCTTTTGTGGGCCTAAATTCACACGGGTAACTTCGTAGCCGGGCAGACGCTGCTGAAAATTGAGCCCGTCCACACCCTGTAATTGACAGTCTAACATATGGGGGGGGGGGGGGGGTAAGTCTGAAAACCAGCATTTTTATTTATTTCAGAGTCAGAGAGCCAGAGGGAACAGAACCCTAAAAGATTTTTATATATTTTTATTTGGCAACCAAATTGGCTGAAATTGCATATCAGGTGTTTTCAAGGATGAGGACAGGAGGGAATAACAATCCATAACTTTTTACCCCTGAAGCAAGAAAGCAAAGTAGCCCACCCAGTTTATTTACACACATATATATATTATGTATTTGTTTGTGTGTGTGTGTGTGTTCACATGTGCATGGGTGAAAGTGGATGTGTTTGCATGTTCTCTTTTAGCCCCTTGCCTGAAGGAATGGATTCCCCCTGTTTTTTTCTTTTGCTGGGAGAGCATGTTGGGGGGGGGGAGGCATCGAGACTCACAATCTCCCCCCCCCCCCCCCCCCCCACACACACACACACACAGAGTATCCTCACACATTCTCTGTCTCTCTTCGAGACAGGGCAGGCAGGGCCTCAGCTCCAGCCTTCTTTAAAACTCACCCCTCCCTCTCTCCCTCCCTCCTTCCCTCCCTCTGTCGACATCATCCTTGTTCTCCATTTTACAATCCCCAGCTCAAGGCTGGGACGGGGATCCGAAGGCAGCCCCTGGTGTGCCCCCCTCCCCAAGGAAAGAGTGGCAGCCCTGGGGGAGAGGGTGCAACAGCCGGCCCCCTCCAGCCCTGGCATCGGGGCGGAATCTCTGATTCCAGCTTATTGATCTGGAGAGGGGGAGAGGGAGCCAGCCAGCGACCGTGCAGGCGGGGAGGGGAGAGCAGCTGCCACAGCCATGGACGAGCAGGGCAGGCTGCTGCAGGCCAGGGGAGTGGGGATACCAGGCCTTCCCGTGCAGGGGGGGCTGCAGCCTCTGAACCCCCACCAGCTCCACGAGCCCCCCTCGGACAACGGCGAACCCCGCAAGCAGGACATTGGGGACATTCTACAACAGATCATGACCATCACAGACCAGAGCCTGGACGAAGCACAGGCCAAGTGAGTGCAGAGAGCATCTTAAGCCCCCTCCCCTCTCCCCTCCTCTTTCTTCCTTCCCTGCTCCTTCTCCTCCCTCCCTCCCTCTCTCTCTCTCTCTCTCTCTTCTCCTCTGTTCCCGTCTTCCTCCTCTCTCTCCACTCTTTCTTCCTAATTCTCACTCCCTCTTATTCTTCCTCAAATTCTTGTATCACCTCCTTCCTTTTCTTGCTTACCCTTTCCTCATTCTTTTCTTCCTAATTCTCGCTCCTTATTCTGTTCTTTTCCTCTTTTTCCCTCATTTCCACCTTCCCTTGCTTCTTTATCCTTTTCTTCCTAATTCTTGCTCCCTCTTATTCTGTTTCTTCCTGTTTTCCTCATCTCCCTCTTTGCCTGATCTTTTCCCTCCTAATTCTCGCTCCCTCTCCCCTTCCCTCTATTCCTTACCCTCCTCTTCTCCATCCTTTCTGCCTCTCCTCTCCCATCTCCATCCTCTTCTCCTAAAGCTCAGTTTTCACACTTTCTCCTTCCGTCTCTGGGCCACTGAACTGTCCTTTTCTCCCCCTCCCTTTCTCTTGTTATTTTCTCATTCCTGACTTCACTCCCCCTCTCCGCAGGAAACATGCCCTGAACTGCCACAGGATGAAGCCAGCTCTCTTCAATGTGCTTTGCGAGATCAAAGAAAAGACAGGTCAGTCCTCTCCCAGACTCTCGTCTGATTATTTTCTTAACAAAAATTCCTTTCCTCCTTTGCTGTTAAAGAAACTAGAAACCAGGAGTGTGTATGTGTGTGTGAGAGAGAGGGGGGGGGGGGAGGAGGAGAGAGGGACAGAGAGTGCGAGAGGGAGGGAGTGAGGGTCAGAGGGAGTGGGACAGAGAGGGACAAAGAGAGCGAGAGAAGGGGGCAGAGAGGGAGAGAGAGAGCTCCCTTTTCTGGGCTCCCTGGAAGCGCCATCTTGTTTGCAGCCGCTTCATCCTCTCCCTGTCCTGGTTTCTCTTCTCCCTCCGCCTCTGTGTATCCCCCCCCCCCCCCATCTGCTCCCCCTCTTGCCCTCTCTGATACAGATGGAGGCCCTCCTCCCCCTCCAGCTGGGCCTCCCCAGGCTTTTCACACTGAGCTTCTCTCAGACTGGTTGCATGAGATTTATTTCGGCTAAAAACACTTTGGGGTAAAAGTGGGGGGAGCTGTTGCTTAAAAAAAATTCCTAAACAGTTTTCCCAGTGACCATGGTATATTCTCCAATTCCTCCCCCCCACCAAAAAAAAACAATGATTCGTTTCTGCAGCCTGTACAAATCTTCCTTTTCACCTTTACAAGAAAACCATACAAAAGTGGGGGAGCGGTGCTGAAAACCTAGGCCTCATCTCCTCCCAGGTTCGGGCTGGGGGGGGAGAGCAGTGCTTTGGATGAGAGAGGTTTGGACTGGATGGTGGAGGGTGCTTTTCAGCACTGTAAACTGAACTTTCTGCCCCTTTCCCTCTCGTTGACCCACTTCTGCCCTGCACCCCCTCTGGTCTGTAACAGTGGAGGAGTAGCCTAGTGGTTAGTGCAGTGGACTTGGGTCCTGGGGAACTGAGTTCGATTCCCACTGCAGCTCCTTGTGACTCTGGGCAAGTCACTGAACCCTCCATTGCCCCTGGTACAAAAGAAGTACCTGAATACACTATGTAAACAGTTGCAAAAACCACAGAAAGGCAGTATATTGTCCCATTTCCCTTTCCCTATTTGAGATCCTAAATGGAATGTGGCCTAGTGGTTAGTGCAGCAGACTTTGATCCTGGGGAATTGGGTTTGATTCCCACTGCATCTCCTTGTGACTCTGGGCAAGTCACTTAACCCTCCATTGCCCCAGGTACAAAATAAGTACCTGTATATATGTAAACTGCTTTGAATGTAGTTGCAAAATACCACAGAAAGGCGGTATATCAAGTCCCATTTCCCTTTAAAAAATAGATTCATGGGGTCACGGATTTGATATACCACCTTATTTTTATTATATACATGGACTTTCTCTGTCCCTAATGCACTCACAGTCTCAAGTTTTGTACCTGGAGGTAATGGAGGGTTAAGCAACTTGCCCCAGGGTCACAAGGAGCCACAGGGGGAATAGAACCCACTTCCCTACGGTCTGAGCCCACCGCTGCTCGTCCACTGTACTATCCCTATTGAAATATCTGCTTCTACTACTACTGTAGTGCTACTAGACATTCATAGCGGTGTAAACAAACGTAAGAGATGGTCCCTGGCCCACCGAGCTTACAACCTATTCAAGACAGACAAATCAGAGATTAGGAAGCTTCATTTATTATGGGAATGATTATAGCTTGGGTATTAAACAGGTGAATAAGGGGTTAAAAGTTAAAGGAAGCTTCAAAAATATCTCCTTTGTTACTGGGGCCTGGGCTGTAGGAAAGCCCAGAAGGATTTGGCAGAAGGCCTGGGGCACGGCTTATACAGGGCTGTGAAAAGACTGATCTAGTAGGGGAAATTTTCTTCCTAGCACGGAAAGGGACATAGCGAGGTTCCAGTAACTCCAAACGTGAATCTGTTGCTGGAGATCTTGACAGACGCAGGAACTTTCCGCAGAAAAGTCCCGGGCCTTGCATCGGGCCGACGGGCTAGTTTGTGCCTGTCTGTGGGTGTATTTTTGGAACAATGTTTATGTAGCTTGCACGGCTGCTGTCTGCGCTGCGTGGGGGTCACTGCCTCGCCCAGGTCAACCCAAAACCGCCTGATCTCATCTTGGCTTTTACCCCGTGTGCATGCGTGGAGATATGGCTCAGCATTTCTGTGGGATATCGGAGCTGTTCATGCAAAAGCTGGACCGGATCAGCTTGTTAGGGTTCACCCAGGTGCGCTTTCTACTGCCTGTACTGCACCTGTTCTGTGCCAGACAAGTGTATGTGTGTGTGTGTGTGTGAGTGAGTGAAGATTGCACTGCTCAGACCCAGATGGGCAGCCTGGCTACTCTCTGGCATTTGCCAACTGGACTGGTTGAACTGAGGGACCTGCCATTTAGTAAACACCCAAGCCTGAAGTTTTGGCCAGTGTGTTGAAAATGCCAGGACTGATTGTTTGTTTTTTGTCCTGCTGCCGCCTGCCTGTACTGTCCAGTTTTGTGGCAGTGTGTGAATGTGTGTTTGTGTGAAGCTTACACTGCAGCTGCCTGTGCCATACCTGTCCTGTGCGTGTTAGCGTGAGGGAAGCTTGTACTGCTGCTGCCTGTGCCGTACCTGTCCTGTCTGTATGTGAGAGAAGCTTTTACTGCCCCTGCCTGTGATGTACTTATGCTGTGATGGGACACTGTCTGTGTGAGAGTACATTGGACGGTGTGTATGTTTGCATTGCTTCTGCCTGTGTAAAAGTAATGGCCAGCCAATTTCGCTACCTGGGTCTCAGGTTGAGTATTTGAATAATACTTTTCCTCCCTTATTCCTTTCCGAGGTGTCCCTGTAGTCCAGTGCCAGAGCTGGGCGCCTGCTTTTGCCTTCATGCCTCTGTCTTTCTCGCAGTCTTGTCTCCTAGCTGGTTTCTTTTCCACCTCTGGTTGGCTGGTCTGCCTCCCCCTTCTCCTCCGTCCATGCTGAAGTTTTTAAGCACTCCTGTGGGCTGTTAGGACACTGGCTCCTGAAGCTTCAGGAGAATGTAAACTGCTTTCAATGAGGGAACCAGTGCTGCCTCGGGCCTTCTCTCCTGGCTAATGGCTTCCCCGAAATGGCAATGTGGACATTTAAATGAGAAGTCTGTCTTCATAGGGCCTGGAGAAGAGAAGGTGTGTGGGGGTGGGGGTGGTGCTAATTGTCTGAAAGATTCAGCTAGGAACCCGTTGACTGCCTGCATCAGCAATACCAAGGGTTCGCCACCATCTTAGGCTACAAAGGGGGTTATGTTCCCTCCCCTTCTGTTTTCCCCGGAGGCAGGCACCTTACAACAGAGGGTTTCATTGCTGGAGAGTGGATGTGCCAGGGATGAGAAATCAAGGAATGGATGGAATCTCTGCTCCCCTCCCCACCACCATGGGGTTTGCCCCAGGGGGCAGTGTGCCTGTGTGGTGGTGGTGGGGGGGGGGGATTACTGATATAGCCCTGCAGGGCAGTGTTAAGTTAGATTGCTTTGGAGTTCCAGACTTGGCCTGGCAGTGACTCTGAATTCCTCCAGTGCAGGGAGTGAATAGAACACTGAAACAGATATAGGGAGGGGAGGGGGGGGGGGGGGAGGAATCTGTCCTGCCATTCTCTAAGAGATCCAATTTCAGACGGAGTAGGACAGAGGCTTAGACAGAATAATGAAAATAGCAGTGAAGAACTGGGGGCGGAGAGGATCACAGTTAGGAGAGTGAATGCTGGGACTTAAGAGGCCAGGGGGGTCTGAAAAATGATTAAATAGGTAGAGATGCAGCTTTGGACCAGCTTCCTAGGTTAGGAGAACACTAAAGGCCCCATCCTCAGGTTGAAAGAAGCAGCTTTGGGCCCGTTTCTAAGGAAGCAGATACATCTGTCAAGAACTCCTAAGTGCCTATTCTGTAACTAGTGTCTGCAGTCTGTCTGTCTGTCTCTCTCTCTCTCTCTCTCTCTTTCTCTCTCTTTACAGCTCTTTCTGGCACTTTCTGCCTGCCTATCCTTGCTTGGGTTTATCCGTCTGTCTATCCATCCACCTATCTGTCCTTGCTTGGGGTCATCTCTCCATCTGTCCTTCTGTCTGTGTCCTTGCTTGGGTTTATCTATCCATCTATGTGTCTTTTCTTACTTGGGGTCATCCGTCCATCCATCCCGTCCATCCATCCCTCTGTGTCTGTTCTTGCTTCTATCTGTGTGTGTGTCTATCCATCTATCCATGTGCTGGTCCTTACTCGGGGTCATCTGTCCGTGTCTGTCCTTGCTTGGGTTCATCTGTGCATCCGTCAATCTGTCTATACACATGTCTGTTCTTGGGTTCATCTGTCTGTCCATCCATCCATCCATCTATGTATCCATGTGTTTATCCTTGCTTGGGGTCATCTGTCCATCCATCCATCTGTCTTTTTCTGTCCTTCTGTCTATCTGTCTGTCCAGCTATCCATGTATCTATCCTTGCTTAGGTTTATCCTTCTGTCCATCTACCTAGCCATGTGTCTGTCCTTGCTTTGGGTCATTTGTCTGGCTTTCCATCTATCCATGTGTCCTTGGGTTCATCTATCTGTCTGTCCATCTCTATACATGTCTATTAATGGATTCATCCGTCTGTATGTCCGTCCATTCATTCAACTAGTCATGTGTGTCTGCCCTTGCTTCGGGTCATCTGTCTATTTGTCCATCTGTCTGCCATCCATCTATCCATGTGTATGTCATTGCTTGGGTTCATCTGTCCGTCCATCTCTCTATATACATATCTGTGCTTGGGTTTATCTGTCCATCCATCTATCTATAAATGTGTGTCTGTCCTTGCTTGGGTTCATCCTCTGTCCGTCCATCTATCTGTCTGTTCATCCCTCTGTCCTGCATAGGTTCCTTTGCCTGTCTGCTCCATCCTCCCAGACCTACATTCAGGCCTGAGGGAGCCCAGGGCTGAGCTTTTCTCACCAGCTCCATCAGCTCATTACCAGGTTGGCGTTAATTACATAATTGCGCTTGGCCTAGGGGGGAGGGAGGGGAGGGGGGCAGTCATTAGCAGGAGACACGCAGTATAAATCAATTTCACCTGGGAGTTTAATTCTGCCGGCTGTAAACAAGCCTGTGGCCTTCTAATAAATCACAGCCTTAAGTAGCTCTCTGCTTGGCCCCACACGCCACCTCTTAAAAGGGCAACGCCTGCCAGGCAGCAAGAAACTACCAAGCCAGAGAAGCAAGGGAGCCCACGTTTTCTCCGTAACATAAAGTGATTCGATATAACAGGGAATGGTGAAAGGATGGGTCGTTTTATCTTTAATATAAAGTGATACAGTGTAACTCATGTACTGGGCCAGCGAACGAGCATGTGTTTGTCCTTAATATAAAATAAGGGAGTATGACTTGTATAGCGGAGACAATGTAATATGTGTATGGGGACAGCCAAGGTAGTGGGTAGTTCATGGTTAATGTAAAATGACTCGCCATCCCCAGGTGAACATTTCCTGCTGGACCTCCTGAGTCGCCCACTAACTGCTCAGGGCTGTGTGGCTGCCGGGGTTAGCAAGCACATACCAGCAAGATTAATCCTTTTGGAGGGTTCAAAACTTTCTCATGGGGAACTATAAACACTTCTTCAACCAATAATTTGTAAATTAGCGCAGTGTTTCCCAAGTCCAGTCCTGGAATACCCCCTCACCAGTCGGGTTTTCAGGATATCCACAATGAAGACGCATGAAAGATTTGCATATAATGGAAACAGTGCATACCACTCAAGCTCATGCATATTCATTGTGGATATCCTGAAAACCTGACTGGCAAGGGGTACTCCAGGACCGGACTTGGGAAACAGTGAATTAGCATGTAATTCCAAAGCTATGTAAACAGTAGTTTTTTGGACCACTGGAGGTGACTTATTTTAGGTGAGTCATAAATTGATTGTGAACTTGTGACTCACCCATTTTCTGCATTGGTCCATTTTTTTTAAAAATATATAATTTTGTATAGTTTGCTTAACTGTTTTATTTGACTTAACACTTAATATCTCGACAGTGCATCTTCTCACTCTAAATTAACATTTATCGAAACAGCCCGTAACTTGCGTATTCCGATCCACTGCCGACACAGCCTGTGTTTCGAGATCTGCATCGAGAGACTGGTCCGATATTCATATCCTCTCTTCTTTGCAATTCACAATCTATGGCCCTATGGTCTTAATATTAAGTGACACAATGTAACATCTACAGGGGGGAAAGTGAAGGGATGACGAAAATGGGCAAGTGGCGAATTCACAATCGGTTGGCGACACTGGTAATTGAGAAACAAAACAGGAGCTGTACCCTGAGAAAGGCAAGAACAAATCAAACTTGGGTATATGTATAAAGTATCACATACCATGTAAAATGAGTTTATCTTGTTGGGCAGACTGGATGGACCGACCATTCAGGTCTTTATCTGCCGTCATTTACTATGTTACTATGTTACTCTTTGGGGTTCTACATGGAACGTTGCTACTAATTGGGATTCCGGAATCTTGTAACTCTTTAGGATTCCAGAATCTTCAGAACTTTTATGTTTAACTCTTTTTTATTGAACGTTTACATATACAGTATTCATTATAAAACATCCATTTACTCCTAACACATAAGATCTGTTTCAGGTCAAATTATTTGATCATAACTATGAACTTTCTTGCTTATAGTAGAATTTGTTCACTGTCTTAACTTTTTATGTCTTTGTTCTCCTAATCCTGGGCTCTGCTTGGACTACATTCTTTTAGGAATAAACTTCCTGAGTCCAGGTTTTTGTTAGATATCGTTATGGTTCTTCCTTCTTCTCTATTACCAATTTCCTTAATTTATTAACCCATTAACATCAGCGTGAACAACTTAACCTTCATTAACATTTCTGTTTTGTAATTGCACTCAACTGTTAAATTTAATACATTATGGTTTAAATCTTAATTTTCTATTTTCCCCCCCCCCCTCCCCCTCCCCTCCCCCCCTTCCCCCCCTTCCTTTCCCCCCTCCTTCCCCCTTTCCCCCCCCCTCATTGTTCTCTGTCTTCGTCTTGCCTATTGGGTTGTTAACCTTTACTCAAAGAGTTCAGTCTTCTGTCCGAACTTCTCATCTCTGTCTGTTCATGCTCCCTGTGTACTATCTTCCTCTTCTTCATTTAGAAGTTTATCAGGTAACTACGGGCTGCATGTGGGAGTGTGTTTAAGAGAGGACTCCAGCACGCCTCAAATTTCTTTCCTTCTATCGATTCCCAGTTCTTCACACCCATCCGTTCTACCCTCATCAACATCATCATTCGCGTCCTCCACTGTTGTCTGAATGGTGGCCTGCGTGAGAGCCATTCGGCCAGAATAACTTGCTTAGCAATTATAACCGTCTTTGAAGCAAATTCTGAATACCCTCTCTTTGTTGGCTTGCTTAGTCTTAAATGACCAAAGAGGATCGCCACATCATAAGTCCAAGTTGCATTCCACAGTTGTGACACATAAATGAGCAGTCCTTCCCAAAATTCCACCACTGCTGGGCAGTTCCATATCATATGCCCTAAAGTTGCTCCAGCACCATCACATCTGGGGCAGGATCCCCAGGGTGACACACCCATGTGAAAAGCTTGTCTGGGTGCTATATACGTCCGCATAACCAGTCTGTACTGTTGCTCCCAGTGTACTGCGGCAGCCGTGGAGTGCCTCATTCTCGAGACATGTGTTTTTATCTGCTCCTCTGTTACTGTCTGCATCAGATCTTCACTCCACTGCTGCGCTAGCTTTTTGTAATCCAATTCCGCGGCCGTATCCCTGATATACCTGTGATGAAATGTAAGTGATACTTTCTGCTGCGCTGCCAGGGAGAATGCCTCTGAGATTTCTATTTGTACGTCTTCCGTTAGATCTTCCCACGGTAAAGAATGCACATAATGTTTTAGCTGCTGGTAATGAAATCTGTCTCGGTCTGGTAAGCCATATTCTCTTTGTAATTCCGCAAAATTCTTCATCTTGCCTTCTGTGGTTAATACTTGGAGGAGGTATATCACTCCTCGTCGCTTCCACTTCTGAAATGTCCCATACAGCTGTCCCGGTGCAAAGTCCATATTGCCGCATATTGATCGGAAGGGCGTGACTTTGGTTGAAAATTTATGCAGTTTACATATCCATCTCCACACCGCTTTCGCAGTGGGCATTATCAATGCATATTTCAAGACTTCTGGAATTACTGTCCCTCCTACATGTAGGTAATTTGTGAAATGCCACTCTGGGTCCAGCTGTAGTTCCAGATCTGTATTAGAGAACTCTGTCGTCCCTCTGAACCAGTCGTTGATGTGCCGCATTCCACTGGCCACCGTCAATTGCTTCACACTTAACAATCCCAATCCTCCATATTCAACTGGGATGGCCAATGTAGTTACTGGTATGCGCGGTTTTCTCCCCCGCCACAAGAAACGTTGTACTAATTGATTTAGTTTTTGTTCATCTTGTCTCTTCAGGAACAGTGGTAATAACTGAAAGACGTACAACCACTTCGGGGTTATGCACATATTGTACAAGGCTATCCGCCCTAATAATGAGATAGGCAGGGATCCCCACATGCCCAGTCTATCTTCTGTCTCTTTTAACAATTTAGTTACATTTATTTTATATAATTGTCTGAGATCTGCCGGTATCTGTACCCCTAAGTATGTTATGGGTCCTTCCGTCCATTGTAATGCTTGTGCGTCTGCCCCCCTCTCCACCCCTTCTGCGCCCACTGGTAAAACACAAGATTTCGTAATGTTTAATTTAAACCCTGAGATTCCCCCAAACCTCTTCACTTCCTGTAATAAACAGCCCAGAGAGTGTGTTGGATCAGTTAATGTCAATAACAGGTCATCTGCGTATGCCAGCACTTTTATTTGTCGGCTCGCCACTGCAACTCCCCGTATCTCTTGATTGTTCACGATGGTTCTTAATAGTGGTTCTAGTGCCATCACAAAAAGGAGTGGGGAGAGCGGACAGCCCTGTCTAGTTCCTTTGCTGATCCGAAATTCTTGGCCCTTCCCCCCGTTAACAATTACGCTTGCTGTCGGGTTATTATATAATGTTTTTATTACTTCCCTAAACCATCCTATAATTCCCATTCTTGTCATTACTTGCTGTAAGTATTCCCAATTGACGTGATCAAACGCCTTCTCGGCATCTAAACTTAATACCCAAACCGGCACTTTTTTTGTTTTACATACCGACAAGGCTACCAGTAGTTTCCGAACATTATGCACGGCTCGTCTTCCCCGGACAAACCCCACTTGGTCCGGGCTTGCCAGGTCGGGTAAGCACTGCGCCAAGCGCTCTGCCATTATTTTTGCTAATAATTTGACTTCTACGTTCAGCAACGAGATGGGCCTGTAGGACCCCGGCCTCTCTGGTGACTTGCCCGCCTTTGGAATCAGTGTTATATACGCTACATTGGCGTAAGCAGGTAGCTCTCCCCTCTCAATCACTTCTTCATAGTAAGCTAATAGATGAGCTTGGGCCTGTGGTGGCATGAGTTTATAATACTCCCCAGATAGCCCATCTGGACCTGGGGCTGATCGCAACTTTAACTCTTTTATTGCTTTCTGCAATTCTACTAATGTCAACGGCATATTCAAGCCTTCCTGCTGTTGCTGAGTAATCTGTGGTATTTTAATGTTTCCCAAATAATCATTTAAAGCCGTCTCTGATAATTGTGTTTTGTTGGTGTACAAAGTTTGGAAATACTCAGTGAAGACTTGGGTAATTTCTTTAGGGCTGCTAGTTAGTCTACCTTGACTATTCCTTATCGTAGCCACTGTCCTAGAGCCCCCCCATCCTTTAATTACTCCTGCCAACAAGCGTCCCGATTTATTCCCAAACCTATGAAGTCTATACTTATAGTATAGAGCTGATCTTTTTTCAATTTCATGTAATTTAGTATTTAAGGCAATTTGCAATGACTTCACTGTGTCTAGGTTTATCTTGGTTGGATTCTGGGTGTATCTCTTCTGAGCTTTTGTCAGTCTGGATTCTAATAACAAAATGCCGGCTACTCTACTTTTATTCTTTTTGCTGCAATATGCCAGGATTTCCCCCCTCATAACCGCCTTAGACGCTTCCCAGAAAAGGACTGATTGCGTCTGAACGTGTTGTCTATTGTTCTGGGCGTAGTCTTCCCATTTCGCGTGTAGATATTTGATAAATTTCTCATCCGTGTGTAAGTATACCGGGAATCTCCACCCTCTCCCACTTTGGTTATCTGTTTGCAGCTCTAAGTCTATCCATACGGCCGCATGATCAGATATTTCTTCTGGACCAATGGTTGCTCTTATTAAATGCGATAGTGTTAATCTGTCTATCAAAATATAATCCAACCTACTCATCGTATCATGGGCTCTAGACCTATGAGAATATTCTCTTTCGGTCGGGTGTAGCGTTCTCCATGTGTCAACCAAGTTAAGTGTTTTAGAAAACGACTTTAATTCCCTAGCCTTTGTACCTATGTGATGGGAAGAGTCCCTGTTTGAGCAGTCCATTTGAGGATTATACACTAGATTAAAATCTCCTACTACCACCAATCTTTTGTTATTATATTTAGCACATTTGGCCATTAAGGATCTCAGGAATAATGGGTCATGTACGTTCGGTCCATAAACTGTTACCAAAATAAGTTCCATACCGGGTAACCATATTTTTATTATTAAGTATCTCCCATCTTCCCCAGACTCTTCCTGGGTTGCTTTATATACCAATCCTTTCCTAAATAAAATTGCAATCCCTCCTTTCTTCCCGAGAGCCTCCAAGGAAAGCACCTCCCCTACCCAGTTTCTTTTCAATTTGGCATGTTCTAGGTCTGATAGATGTGTTTCTTGCAGACATGCTATGTCTGTGTTATGCCGCTTTAGGGCCGTTAGGATTTTAGCTCTTTTGATCGGGGAGTTAATCCCCCCGACGTTCCAGGTTGTTAATCTAACTGGCATTGTGACTCCTTGTGGCCGGCATACCTGCTAATTCTGTTACCCGTGATCCCCCCTCGTTTGTTCTATGTGGAAGTTTATTTGTCCTTTTGCTTTCCCTTATCTTTTTACCTTTGTCTATCTTTATCATTCCCTTCCCCCCCATACCCTCTATTCTCCCTATCCCTCCCCCACCCCTCTCCCGTTTCATTCCCCCCCTCTCTATTAACCCTCCCTTCTCTCGCTCCAGGTCTAGCCTGTCCTTAGAGAAGTGACCCCCTAGGCACATGAGGCCCCTGCCCACTCTGTCCAATGTACCTTTTCTGGTGCTCGATTCAATCACGTCACCATTAGATTTTTTCTAGTAAGCCTTCTTCCAGTGCTGCTTTCTTTGCTTCTGCCACCGTTTTAAATGTTTTCCACTGACCCTGGATTAACATCCGTAGAGTTGCTGGGAATTGGAGGGAAAATCTTATGCCTTTACTCACAAGTGCAGAGCATAACGGATGATACTGCCGCCTCCTCTGTTGCACCTCGGCCGAGAAATCTTGAAAAATTAGCACTTTGTGCCCATCATGTGTCAATGAGTTCCTCCGCATCCGGAATCCCTGTAAAATCTCCATCCGATGCCTGTAGTTTAATATCTTGGCTATAATTACTCGTGGGCGCGTTTGTTCTTCAGCCTTGCGTCCCACGCGGTGAGCCCTTTCTATTACGAACGGCCCCATGGTGTCTGTTATCGCTAGTTCTTTCGCTAGCCATGTTTCAAGCCAAGTGGTTAAATTCTTTTCAGGTATTGTCTCTGGTATCCCCACTAACCGTATATTGCTCCTCCTGGAGCGATTTTCTAAATCTTCTAATTTGTTGTGATATTCGTGGAGCTGTTTTGTGAGGGCGGCTATGTCTGGGCCATATCCGCGCCCTTCATCTTCTAGGGCCGACACTCGGGTTTCGAGGTCCCCCATTCGAATGCCCACTCCATCCAGCCTTGTATTCAGTTCTTCCAGCTTGTGTTCTACCGCCTCCCATTTCGGGTCCCAGGCCTTCGCTACTGCCATCGTGATTTGCTGGAGTTGCGCTTCCGAAAAGCCTTCCGTCTGCGGAGCAGATATTTCCGCCATCTTGGACTCCTGCGTTGTCGTTTTTATTTTCTCTTTTTTTGCCGATTTTTGTGCCATCGCTAATGGAGACCTGCTGAGGTATTTGTCCATAAAGTACCTCCACTTCCCGCAAGATCTTGTTTTGAGCACCTTCCGATTAGTTTAATATCTGTTTTTGGCAGGGGTCTCAGAGCTCGAGCCACACGCTGCTGCTCAGCTCATGTCCCGACCGGAAGTCTCTCTTCAGAACTTTTAATAAAAGAAGAGTGCTGGGTAGACTTCTACAGCTGTACCCTGAGAATGGCAAGGACAAATCAAATTTGGGTATAAAGTATCACATAACCATGTAAAATGAGTTTATCTTGTTGGGCAGACTAGATGGACCACTCAGGTCTTCATCTGCCGTCATTTACTATGTTACTATGGTTCATGACATGTCAACAAGATGATGGAGGGCAATCGGGGACGCTCCTTGCTAGGCCGCTGCTGGAGTCAGAAACGGCTCGGGACCCTCTATTCATCGATAGCGCCCACGCCTTAGCGTATTAATTGGGGGACCACTAGGAGAGCAGACATTTTATCCTTAATAGAAAGTGACTTGTGCAGCTTGTGTGTGGGGGCACTGGTGGTGGTGGGGTTACCGTTAACATAAAGCTCTGTAGTTTTATCTGTGATAGAGGACCGGGAGAGAAACTGATATTTTGTCCTTAATATAAAGTGACAGGGCTGGATATTCAAAGGGTTTATGCTCTTAACTTTGGGGCTCTCTTGTTAAGCTGCGTTAGGCACTTACACAATGCCTAAAAATGGACCAGCACCTTCACCGTCTACAAAACGTGGTCATTTTTTTAAACGTCAGGCTCTAACGGCAACCTTAGCAGGTGAAAACTCTTATGGCTGATACCTTGCTGCTAAGAACATCCAACTCAAATCCAATTTGCAAGAATATCTGATTTTACTGATGATATGTTCTGTTTTGATTATTTAATTCATATTTAGATTTTGTTTGAAAATTTGTTAACATTTTTAACTTTGCAACAGCAATTTTTTTGAGGAAGGAAAAGACCTCAGTTGCTCGGCTTGTCCTTATTGATACAACAAAATTTGTTTATAGGAAACAGTGAAAGGAGTGTTTTATCCTTAATATAAAATGATTAAAGTGTAACTTGTATATAGGAGACAGTGAGAAGGAGGGGTGTTTTACCTTTATATTAAGATTAAAACACCCCTTCTTTCATTGTCTCCCATACACAAGTTACAGTGTATCACTTTGTATTAAACACCTACTCCTCTGTCTTCCATACACATTACACTGTATCACTTTATATTAAGTGATACATTGTAACTTGTGTATAGGAGACAGAGGAGCAACTGTTCTATCTTTAATGTAAAGTGATACAGTGAAACCTGTGTATGGGAGACAGAGGAGCAGGGGTTTTATTCTTAATAGAAAGTGATACATTGTAACTTGTGTATAGGGGACAGTGAGAGGAGCAGCTGTTTTATCTTTAATGCAAAGTAATGCAATGTAATCTGTGTATGGGAGACAGAGGAGCAGGTATTTTATGCTTAATATAAAGTGATACAGTGTAACTTGTATATGGGAGAGACTGAGAGGAGGGGTGTTTTTATCCTTAATATAAAGTGGTACATTGTAACGTGTATAGGAAAGCGTGAGAAGAGCAGGAGTTTTATCATTAATATAAAGTGATACAGTGTAACTTTTGTATGTTGGACAGTGAGAGGAGTGGGCATTTTATCCTTAATGTAAAGTGACACAGTACTGTAGTCCTGATATGATTTTGTAAGCCACATTGAGCCTACAACCAGTGGGAAAATGTGAGATATAAATGCTTTAAATAATAAAAAAAATAATAATAATGTATTGGGGGGGGGGGGGGCAGTGAGGGAAGGGGGTGTTTTATCCTTAATATAAAGTGATATAGTGTAACTTCTGTATGGGGGACAAAGGAGCAGGTGTTTTATCCTTAATATAAAGTGACACAGTGTAACTCATGTATTGGTTGACAGTGAGGGAAGGGGGTGTTTTGTCCTTAATATAAAGTAATACAGTTTTATTCATGGATATGGGTCAGTGAGGAGAGTGAGCATTTTGTTCTTTATATAAAGTGATCTCGTCAGACGTTCTCACTGTACTTGTTTATGCAGATATGAAACTGTAGACGTATTATGGATTGTGGAGTGAGAGGCCCGTGGTTTGGGATGACATCCCAGGCCTTGGTAGATTTTTTTTTTCCCATTGCCATGGTAGCATTTCTTGCTGTTTTCAGGGCCGCGGGAGGGAAGGTCGTTGCTAGGTTGTCTCCTTGGTGACTGCGCTCCTGGTATTAGTAATGTTTGGGAGTGAGTGAGGGGGGGGGGGGGGGGGGTAAGGTTGTCAACTGGCTTGAGATTCGCCCGACAAGGTTGATCCAGTCCTTGGTTTACCCCATTGCATGCAGGGACTTTGCATTCTTGATTTCCTTAGGGAATTCATTGTGGAAATCAGAACTACAAGTCCCAGCATGCCCTGGGGTAAAACATGGACTGGATCAAACCTGTCAGACAAATCTGGAGCTAGTTGACAACCTTATTAGTTGAGGGGGGAACAGGTCGTCATCATCACCTCATTTCTCACAGAAGAGACTACACGTCCCAGCATGCTTCTGGAGGAGGACAGGTAGGGACTGTGCCATTAACCTTTTAGTGTCCAATGTTCCTGTAATAAGCCATTGGGAACAGATTGATGGGAACATTGGACACGAAAGGCCACCTCTCCCCCCTCCACCCAGGAGGGGTCAGGCCTGTCCTCTTTAACACCAAGTTCATACTCTTGTAATCAGACCTCGTGACAGTCCCAGGTGAACAAATAGTGTCCAGGGGGGCAAGGACGGGAAAAAGGTCAGTGGAGGTCTTTACCATGCCATTCTGTAGACCACGGGGAGGGGAGAGGTACCTATCATTTGAAGAGTTGGCATTAGGGGGTGGTAACCAGGGCAATTTTTCTGGGCCCCCTTTTGCCGCAGGGGACCCGAAACCAGCCTCTGTCTGAACATGGCAAATCCTAAAGGTAGGCTTTGGGGTCACCTCCCCAGTTTCTGCTCTGGACCCCCCTGTACGTCTATCACCAGCTCTGGTTGGTTGGCAAATCCTAGTCAGTATGGAGTGTCTCGTCTTTCACGACTCCTACACCTCAGAAAACTGAGAGGACAAAGATGAACAGCGTAGAGTGAAGTAAGCAGAAAGGTTGGGTATTTTGTGATTTCAGGGTGCCCCAAGTACAGAGAAAGTCGGTATATCAAATCCTTGATCCTTTACCCCAGGGGTGTCCAACCTCGGCCCTTGTCAGGTCATGTTTTTAGGATTTCTTCGATGAATATGCATGAGATCCCATTTGCATAAAATGGAGGCAGTGGGAAATCCTAAAAATCCGACTCGAGGACCAAGGTTGGACAACCCTGTTTTACCCTTTAGGAGCAGATCCCTTATTTTGACTCTCCAGGCTTGCGCATCCGTCTGCTGAGTGCTGAAATCTCCTGTCAGGGTTCCTAACCCCTAACACCAGCTCATTAACTGTTCTTTTATTCCTTGCCAGGTCTTGTCGGAGTTCCTAACCAAACGAGCTTCGCTAATCAGGCAGTGGGCAGTTCGTTCCTGCCCCCCAGGTCAGCCGTCTCTGCCTCATCTATTAATAGCAGGTTCTGTATTTCTTCTCCTGATTTGTCAGGCCTTAGCATCCGCAGTAACCAGGAGGAGGAGCCTGTGGACCCCCAGCTGATGCGGCTGGACAACATGCTGTTGGCAGAGGGCGTGGCTGGACCGGAGAAAGGGGGCGGGTCGGCGGCGGCAGCCGCAGCGGCCGCAGCATCGGGTGGCGTCTCCCCGGATAATTCCATTGAGCACTCGGACTACAGGAACAAGCTGTCCCAGATCCGGCAGATCTACCACTCGGAGCTAGAAAAATATGAACAGGTGAGGGGGGAGGGGCATGTATGGAGCCGTAGAAGGCGTACTTATATATTTATCTGGCGCTGATGGCGTGCGGGGCCCCATTTTCAGATATTGTTATTTTTAGTGCTGAGATCACTTTGGCTTTTATTTATTTATTTAAACTAGCCAAACATTTTAATCACAATCTCACTCCCTCTCCCCGCTGCGGTCCGGCATCTCTCTTGCTGTCTTCCCGCCCTAGCTGTTTTCTAAACTTGCCTGGGCCATGGGCATCATCTGCAATGCAAGCAGGCTTCCTCCACCAGCCCCTTCCTGCAGCTGTGTCCTGCCCACACGGAAACAGGAAGTTGCATCAGAGGAGGCGGGACACGGCTGCAGGAAGAGTCTAGGGGCTAGCGGAGGAAACCTGCTTGTATTGCAGATACTGGCCCGAGGCCCAGTCAAGTAAAAAAAACAAAATTTTTTTTAAACTGGAGGGGGAGGAGGGAAAGGAGAGTCTGGAGCCGACACAGACCTACTGGAAACTTTTTAAAACTTTTTTTTTTTTTTCAATATCAACCTTCCTGTCAGTACCTGAGCCAATCCCCACTCAGGCGGGGAAGAGTTACATATTGCAATGAACTATGGATTACTACTGCTATTTTAACATGGCAGTAATTTGCATGTTGTAGTAGCTTTGCAGCTTATTTCTACGGTAGAGCCATGGCTGTTCCACGAAGCTTTCTGCATCGGCCCCGAGGCGCAGTTATGCACTTAACTGCTAATTAGTGCTTTTGTTTCGGTTAAATATTTACGTTTTAAGGCTGCCTTCTCTCAATCGTTTTTCTTCTTATCGGTTCGTTATCGGAATGATCTTCCGCTTGATTTGCTCCTGATGAAGAATTATTTTTTATTTCATAAAGCTTTGCTTACTAGACTGGATGGTATCTTTAATGTTTAAATTTATATCTTTTAACATGTTTGTTTTTTTTCTTTTGGGTTTTATTGTATTTTGCTGATGTTTTGTTGTCTGCTTCTTTACTGTATTGTAACTCGCCTTGAATCTAATATATGAGAGTTGGCAAGAGATAAATCCTTGATAACATAACAAGTAGCACAGATTAACACCAATATTCCCAGTAATTGGTTGATAACACCAGTTGGCCTCTAATTATTGAATTAAGTTAGGCGTGCAGCTGACAATATTTTATAACTTGCACGTGAAACTTAGAATCCCCAGATTCTGTATATGCTGCCCACAACATTTGGGTGCATGCCCAATTGACGCATGCAATTTAATTGAGTAATGGCCCAATTAGCGCCAATAAGCGGGCGCTATCAATAAATTATTGGTATTAACAGCGCTGTGTGCGTCTGGTAGCGCTATACAAATAATAATAATAATAATAATAATAACTGCAACAATTAGGATTTGCATGCACATCTTGCTAGGCGCCATTCTATAAAGATGCATTCGCAAACCTTTAAGCGTGTAACTGAAAAGTGGGTGTGGCCATGGGCGGGGCGCTCACTAAAGACTGGCGCAGTATTATAGAATTTGGGGGATCCACGCCTAATTTGCACACATGGATTTACACCAGGTTTCAGCTGGTGTAAATCCTCACGGCTAAAGTTGAGCATGGATCCCAGCGCTACGCGCCATTCTGTAAATGGCACCTAACTCAGAGCGCCGTTTCTAGAACAGTGCTCGGCATGTGTTTTCTTTTGGGGGGGGGGCACCCAAATTTGGGCACCATTTACTGAATTTAGTTCTAAGCGTATACTTGCGTAGACAAGTTTATCGAATTTGGGAGTAAGTTACTTGTACTGTTGCTGGTCGTACGCGACCACAGTTACACCAGGTCTATGGCTCGTGTAACAACGGCGTGAAACCTGCGCTGATACTGGATTATTCTACTATTTTATAACTAAATCTGGGTGCCCAGATACTGTTGTAGAATAAGCTCTCACTGTGCAGCATTGGGGTGTTCAAAAAGGGGGCCTAATTACAGAGTTGCCCCCATAGTTCTGCACCAGATTGGTCCATAACAAGCTCGGAACAATAATAGTTATACTTGCCGAGCGCATTGGCAGCTCCGCAAAATAAACCAAAGGGTAGATGTTTACAAGGATTCCTTTCTTTGCATTTGTCCCTCCCCTCTCACCGCGGGGACTAGGCGTGCAACGAGTTCACAACCCACGTGATGAACCTGCTGCGAGAGCAGAGCCGCACACGCCCTATCTCGCCCAAGGAGATCGAAAGGATGGTGGGGATTATTCACCGCAAGTTCAGCTCCATCCAGATGCAGCTGAAACAGAGCACGTGCGAGGCCGTCATGATCCTGCGGTCCCGCTTCCTCGATGCTCGGTAGGTGTTTCGGCGTGCCTCTTGCCCACTTTGTGGCACCTTGGGCCTTTTGTGATTTCTCTTGCATGCCTTATGTCAGCACTGGTATCTTTCACTGCTTTCTGATTTCTAGTATGCTTTGTAGAGAAGTGTGGTAGCCGTGTTAGTCCACTTTTAAAGGTAATCAATAGAAATAAAACATGGAAAAGAAAATTATAGATTATATATATTATATTATATTATATAGATTATAGATTATAAATTATATATTATAGTATGCTTTGTGAAAGTGTGGCATCTTCCACATTATCTGCTTTCTGATTTCTTATATGCTTTGTGGCAGCGTGGCGTCTTCCACGTCATCTGCTTTCTGATTTCTTATATGCCTTGTGGCAGCATGGCGTCTTCTACGTCATCTGCTTTCTGATTTCATGTATGCTTTGTGGCAGCGTGGCGTCTTCCACGTCATCTGCTTTCTGATTTCTCATGCATGCTTTACGGCAGCGTGGTGTCTTCCACATTATCTGCTTTCTGATTTCTCATGCATGCTTTACGGCAGCGTGGCGTCTTCCACGTCATCTGCTTTCTGATTTCTTGTATGCTTTGTGGCAGCGTGACGTCTTCCACATCATCTGCTTTCTGATTTCTTGTATGCTTTGTGGCAGCGTGACGTCTTCCACATCATCTGCTTTCTGATTTTGTGTATGCTTTGTGGCAGCGTGGCGTCTTCCACGTCATCTGCTTTCTGATTTCTCATGCATGCTTTACGGCAGCGTGACATCTTCCACGACATCTGCTTTCTGATTTCTTGTATGCTTTGTGGCAGCGTGGCGTCTTCCACGTCATCTGCTTTCTGATTTCTCATGCATGCTTTACGGCAGCGTGGTGTGTTCCACATTATCAGCATTCTGATTTCTTGTATGCTTTGTGGCAGCGTGACGTCTTCCACATCATCTGCTTTCTGATTTTGTGTATGCTTTGTGGCAGCGTGGCGCCTTGCATGTCATCTGCTTTCTGATTTCATGTATGCTTTGTGGCAGCGTGACATCTTCCACGACATCTGCTTTCTGATTTCTCATGCATGCTTTACGGCAGCGTGGTGTCTTCCACATTATCAGCATTCTGATTTCTTGTATGCTTTGTGGCAGCGTGACGTCTTCCACATCATCTGCTTTATGATTTCTTGTATGCTTTGTGGAAGCGTGGCATCTTCCACGTCATCTGCTTTATGATTTCTTGTATGCTTTGTGGAAGCATAGCATCTTCCACGTCATCTGCTTTATGATTTCTTGTATGCTTTGTGGCAGCATAGCGTCTTCCACATCATCTGTTTTCTTGTATGCTTTATGATAGTGTGGCATCTCCCACATTATCTGATTTCTGATTTCTTGTATGCTTTGTGGCAGCATGGCGTCTTCCATGTCATCTGCTTTCTGATTTCGTGTATGCTTTGTGGCAGCGTGGCATCTTCCACATCTTATTGTATGCTTTATGATAGTGTGGCATCTCCCACGTCATCTGCTTTCTGATTTCTTGTATGCTTTATGGCAGCGTAGCGTCTTCCACGCCATCTGCTTTCTGATTTCTTGTATGCTTTGTGGCAGCATAGCGTCTTCCACATCATCTGCTTTCTTGCATGCTTTATGACAGTGTGGCATCTCCCACGTCATCTGCTTTCTGATTTCGTGTATGCTTTGTGGCAGCGTGGCATCTCCCATGTCATCTGCTTTCTGATTTTTTTGTGTGCGCTGTAAGGCATTGTGGCCTCTACCACAATTGCTTACCCATTAACCAACCTGTTAATATCTTGTGTTCTCTTCCCTGCTCCCCTGGCCCAACCCAACAGGAGGAAAAGGCGGAACTTCAGCAAGCAGGCCACGGAAGTGCTGAATGAATATTTTTACTCCCACCTTAGTAATCCTTACCCCAGCGAAGAGGCCAAGGAAGAGCTGGCCAAGAAATGCGGCATCACAGTCTCGCAGGTGTGTGACACCATTCCATTTGGGTCACCAGTGGGGAAGCTCCTTGAAGCCCAATTGTTTGGCACTGGTTTTCCACACCAGTGTATTCCTTATAGGTCGAGTGTCACTGTGATGCAGGTGGCATCAGTGGCGTAGCTAGGTGGGGGCATGGGCCCCTCCAAATTTACTCTGGGCCCCTGGTTGGCTGGAGAGGATCCCCAACCCCTGCCAGCTGAAGACTTTGTCCAGCGCTGGTCTCCGGCACTGCCGGATTGCCTGCCCTGCTCTCTCTTCCCCTCACATCAGGAATGCTCATTTTCACTAAAAGGAGCATGCCAGATGTGAGGGGAAGAGACAGCAGGGCAGTCAATCCGGCAGTGCCGGAGACCAGCGCTGGACAAAGTCTTCAACTGGCGGGGGTTGGGAACCCCCGCCAGCCAAGATGTACAGTGGTGGCAGAGGGGGACGGCAGTGGGGCAGTGACCAAAATGTGCCCCCTCCCCCCCCCCCCCCACCTTGGGCTCTGGTCCCCTCCCACCTCGAGGTCTGGCTACGCCCCTGGGTGGCATCTGTGTACTTGAAACCGTAGATGGCAAGCTTTTGCGGCATCTGGGGTTTTTTTTCTCCTTCTCTTTTAATATTTTCTCTTGCATCTGCCTCTTATGCTGTCTCTTTCTCTTGCTCCCCTTTCATTCCTCTCCTCCTGTCATCTCTTGCTTCTTTCTCTCTACTTCCCCATCTGTTCTTTTTTTTCTTCACTTTCTTTTTCCTTTCTTTTTCTCATTACCACCATCTTCCATTTTTATGTTTTTTGTAAATTCTTTTTTACTTGATTCATTATTAAATTTGTCTCCTCCCTCTTTTATTCTCCCTTCTGATTTTTCTCTTTATCTCTTTTCCACCCGCTCCTCTTCCCACCCCGTGCCGAAGGTCTCCAACTGGTTCGGCAACAAGCGCATTCGGTACAAGAAGAACATCGGTAAGTTCCAGGAGGAAGCGAACATTTATGCGGTGAAAACGGCGGTGAGCGTCACGCAAGGGACACACAGCGGGGCCAACTCCCCCACTACCCCAACATCAGCAGGTAAATGTCAGTGGCCCGGTGGGAGGCAGAGAGGCCAATCTTGCCCACCCCCACCACCCCTTTTTTTTTTTACGTTCGTATGCTGAAAGTTGCTGCAGAGTGGCAATGGAAGGCAAAGATCAGGATGTGTTTTTCCCCACTGAGCTGTCAACTGTGAGCTGATCAAGCTTGGTGTTGAGCCGTGTCTTGCTCTTTGGTTCTCACCCACTCCATTCAAGTCAGATTTTCATGATTGCAATAGGAACTTTGCAAGAGATATATTGCATAGGGCTCCTTCTGAGAATTAGGATAACATTCATATTTAGGTCAGCCTGTTTGGGGCCATAAGAACCAGTGTTTAGAACTACTGCTGAACATAAAACACTTGCTGAGCTTTGTGCTCTGCTGTAACTTTGCAGTAACTGAGTGTAGACTTCAGCAAAATCTAAGCCAGGAGTCCCAAGGGCAGCCACCTGGGAATAGGTAATTCATGAAAGACCCTTTTATACTGTAGAGCGCAGTGGAAGGCTGTGTTGTGTGAACTTTCAGGCCCCTCGACATTTTGATAATTAAATTCAACAATTATGATCATTCCAACTTAACCTTTCTAACAAAAATCCTTTAAAAGTACTGTATCTACGCACTCGACCACACACACACACAAATGCACTCACAACAGACACACTCACATTACACATACATATGCTTGTACACATAGTACACACATGCACTCACAATACATGCACACACATTTCTGAAAGCCATTGCCCTGGGTAAATGGGCTACCTGTAAGTTGCCCATCCTCTCTGTGGTTAAAACTACGTGCTGATGGTTTTTCGAGTTTGTGGCTGTCATAAATACATACTGTAAGTGTTGCCATATTGGGACAGACCGAAGGTCCATCAAGCCCAGCATCCTGTTTCCAACAGTGGCCAATGCAGGTCACAAATACCTGGCAAGATCCCCAAAAAGTACAAAACATTTTATGCTGCTTATCCCAGAAATAAACAGTGGATTTTCCCCAAGTCCATTTTAATAATGGTCTATGGACTTTTCCTTTAGGAAGCCGTCCAAACCTTTATTAAACCCCGCTAAGCTAACCGCCTATGCAAAATTCTCTGGCAACGAATTCCAGAGTTTAATTACACGTTGAGTGAAGAAACATTGTCTCCGATTCATATTAAATTTACTACTTTGTAGCTTCATTGAATGCCCCCCAGTCCTAGTATTTTTGGAAAGAGTAAACAGACGCAGGATCTATTGTTTTGCTGTGACTGCAGCTGCTTGTTTCTGTCCTTCTGTCCCCCCTCCCCCCCCCAAAGAAGCTGTGGCCCTAGGCAACTACCTAGTCTAATTAATTCAAGCAAATTCTGAGCTTTGTGCATCCTCCAGTGTCACTCTGCAGCACAGTCAAAGCTGGGAGTTCCGAAGAAGTTGCAAACAAAGACCTTTACATACAGAGACATAGCTACAGAAAAGCGTACCACTAAGAGTCGTACTCCCCTGACACTCTGCAGGAACTGCATGTAAACTACAGCAAGAACAGAACTGGGAGACCTCCGGGTAGCCATACACACCCATAAAACACCTGAAGGGTTCATGTGCTATCTGAACGTAGAAACTGGTCTCATACCCTCCGTAGCTCATGTAAGTGAGTCTCTGTGGCAGAAATGCTCTCGCAGTGTTACTCTGTCACATTCTTGAATGCTCTTGATTATCCTGGTAGGAGCAGCAGGGCTGGGTTAGGAAACTTGGAAGGGCCTGGAAAATCAAATTATTTATCTTGCAGATAAACGAGTCAGAATGTCACTTTAATGGAAAGTAGGGGTATGGGAGGAGAGTGGGTAATTATCTTCCAGTGCTGCTAGGGTGGGAAGGGATGGATGAGGAGGCAGAACCTGGATTGGAACCGAAACGCTGCACAAGGAGGAAAGTGACAGAACCTCTCTCCAGAGACTTAGAAACATTTCTGGTTTTGCGTGCGGGAGTATTACATAAGTTTCTACCTGTCTGATGGTCACGTTGATCCTTCTCAATGGATGCAGGGGGATGGGAAGGACAGAAGGAGGCTTATGATTGTCTCACTGATGATTGATGCTATGTCTCTTGGTCCTGTGGTATTCGGATGTGTGTATTCTTTTGTCTCTCTTCTCCATGTTTTCCTTTCCCTAGGCTCCAGCGGCTCCTTTAACCTCTCTGGCTCGGGAGACATGTTCATAGGCATGCAGAGCCTGAATGGAGACTCATATCCCACCACACAGGTCAGCCTCTATCTGCCTTATACTCCCCCTGACCCCCTAAAAAAATATAGATAACAGATAAGCAGATAACTTGTTCACGGGATCCCTGTTAACTAGAAATTACAGTATAACATTACTGAATGGGTGTGAATTATCAAACGCAGTAGTGCAAAATCTGATCATAGAAATCCACCAAGTGAAACATACTCCAAATACATTATCAAAAGGAAGGAAAAAGCCTCAAAGAGCTCGAATTTAAGCAGATTAACAGAGCTGCTGGATCAAAATTATCTTACTTTTTCAGCATTGGCTAAAAAAAAAAACTTCCAATTATTGATAAGAAAAGTTATTATCAGAACTAGAGATTACAGGCCAGGTGTGACAGTGGCTTCAGGTTCTACAGCGTCTATTGTTGGCAGCGGTGGAATTGGAACTTGGGTCTGCAGGTACCTGCAATCTTCATTCTCATCATAAGCCATCACACAGGAAGAACTGGGGTCAGACCTGAGATTATAACTTGGATCTGCAGATGTTCAAGCTCTTTAGTGTCAGCAGTGGGATTGGAACCTGGGTCTGCAGGTATCACGCTCAGCATAGGCTGATTCACAGGGAGAGTTGGTGTCAGAAGTGGGATTGGAACCTGGGTCTGCAAATGTTAAAACTCTTCACTGTTAGCAGTGGGATTGGAACCTGGGTTTGCAGGTGTCATTCTCAGCATAGACTGACTCACAGGAAGAGTTGTTGTAAGCAGTGGGATTGGAACCTGGGTTTGCAGGTGTCATTCTCAGCATAGACTGACTCACAGGAAGAGTTGTTGTAAGCAGTGGGATAGGAACCTAGGTTTGCAGGTGTCATTCTCAGCGTAGACTGAGTCACAGGAAGAGTTGGTGTCAGTAGTGGGATTAGAACCTGGGTTTGCCGGTGTCATTCTCAGCGTAGACTGGCTCACAGGAAGAGTTGTTGTAAGCAGTGGGATTGGAACCTGGGTTTGCAGGTGTCATTCTCAGCGTAGACTGACTCACAGGAAGAGTTGGTGTCAGCAGTGGGATTGGAACCTGGGTTTGCAGGTGTCATTCTCAGCGTAGACTGAGTCACAGGAAGAGTTGGTGTCAGCAGTGGGATTGGAACCTGGGTTTGCAGGTGTCATTCTCAGCATAGACTGACTCACAGGAAGAGTTGATGTCAGCAGTGGGATTGGAACCTGGGTTTGCAGGTGTCATTCTCAGCATAGACTGACTCACAGGAAGAGTTGGTGTGAGCAGTGGGATTGGAACCTGGGTTTGCAGGTGTCATTCTCAGCGTAGACTGAGTCACAGGAAGAGTTGGTGTGAGCAGTGGGATTGGAACCTGGGTTTGCAGGTGTCATTCTCAGCGTAGACTGAGTCACAGGAAGAGTTGGTGTCAGCAGTGGGATTGGAACCTGGGTTTGCAGGTGTCATTCTCAGCATAGACTGACTCACAGGAAGAGTTGGTGTGAGCAGTGGGATTGGAACCTGGGTTTGCAGGTGTCATTCTCAGCGTAGACTGAGTCACAGGAAGAGTTGGTGTGAGCAGTGGGATTGGAACCTGGGTTTGCAGGTGTCATTCTTAGCATAGACTGACTCACAGGAAGAGTTGGTGTCAGCAGTGGGATTAGAACCTGGGTTTGCCGGTGTCATTCTCAGCGTAGACTGGCTCACAGGAAGAGTTGGTGTCAGCAGTGGGATTAGAACCTGGGTTTGCCGGTGTCATTCTCAGCGTAGACTGCCTCACAGGAAGAGTTGGTGTCAGTAGTGGGATTAGAACCTGGGTTTGCCGGTGTCATTCTCAGCGTAGACTGGCTCACAGGAAGAGTTGTTGTAAGCAGTGGGATTGGAACCTGGGTTTGCAGGTGTCATTCTCAGCATAGACTGACTCACAGGAAGAGTTGGTGTCAGCAGTGGGATTGGAACCTGGGTTTGCAGGTGTCATTCTCAGCATAGACTGACTCACAGGAAGAGTTGGTGTCAGCAGTGGGATTGGAACCTGGGTTTGCAGGTGTCATTCTCAGCATAGACTGACTCACAGGAAGAGTTGGTGTCAGCAGTGGGATTGGAACCTGGGTTTGCAGGTGTCATTCTCAGCATAGACTGACTCACAGGAAGAGTTGGTGTCAGCAGTGGGATTGAGAACCTGGGTCTGCAGGTGCAAAGCTCTTCACGCTCAGCATAGGCTGCCTCGCAGGGAAAGTTAATGTCAACAGTCACCAAATCTTTTTCATTCTTAGCATACTAGGCTAATACACAGGAATGGTCTGCAGGTGTCACAGCTTTTGGTCTTAACTGACCAATAGTGGGGAAATGGGGGCAACATGGCTGTGGCTATTTATTTATTTATTTTTGAAAGCCAGTAGCTTTTATTTGTTTTCAGTGTTTGGTGCTAATGCTTAGGGAGCAATTAAGTTATTGGCTCCCCTCCTCAGGTCCTTGCTGAATCTTTCATGTCTTCCTTAGGTGGAGTCTCTCCGGCACTCGATGGCCCCCGGGAGCTACGGCGATGGCATTTCAGGGAGTCAGATGTACAGTCCAAGGGAGCTAAGGGTAAGCCCAGTCCCATCTCCTAGGCCCTGTGCTGTACTCGAGAGGGGTGTACAACCTCCCTGTAAGTCAGCAGCACTTAACAATTACAGAATTAGTAATAGTTCAGATCTGGTCAATATCCTAATATGATTATAGCATAACATGTTATATCAGGGTAGTGTCCCCATCTGGATGCATTTAATAGCATTACGTGATAATTGCACATCTGTATAAGTAATATAACTCTGTTATACTACTTCTCTGTGTGATTGTTTTTCAGGCTAACGGTGGCTGGCAGGAAGCAGCCACGCCCTCCTCGGTGACTTCTCCCACGGAAGGGCCCGGCAGCGTCCACTCTGACACGTCCAACTGATGCTGCTCCACCCGGCCCCTCCTCCAGTATAAGCGCACGCTGCCAATCTCACCTTCTCACCACTGTTCCAGTCTGACATCGCCTCACCGTCAGCCAATCAGCTGTCAGCAAGTTGCACTTCCACGAGACTTGGCTGTGGCTGGTCGAAGGCTCCCCGACCCCTTACCTCCGGACCACAAAGGATTTTATTCCCTCCCCACCCCCACGGAGACACTCTAGAAATTTCCAGGAAAGAGTGAAGAAAGGGGAGGGGGTGAGGGAGAACCTCCGGACAAGACTAACCCCTGCTCCTTCTCAAAAATTCATAAATGGATAAACAGACAGAAAAAGAGGTGCTCCTGCACCCCCAAAACCACTGTGGATTAAAAAAAAAAAGAATTTAAGGAGAAAAAGCAACTTTTGCACGGGAAAAAGAATATCTGATGCTTTCTGGTTGATGGAAGAGCAGCTGGCACCAGTGGCATCTAATTGGGGGGGGGGGGGGTTGGGGAATACCACAATTTGTGTCTCGTGCCCAATCCCATTTCGGGGGCAGGGGGTGTGGTGGGGAAAGGCCTCTGTGTGTGTGTGTCTCTGTATATATACAATCCGAAACTGCAGGGTTTAATGAGGAATTTGAAACACAGCGTGAAACAAAAAATGCGTTAAAAAGACGACAACTAACTCCCCACCTCCCCCCAAGAAAACACTTAAGGAAAGAAAAAAAAAAGAACTGTCTAAAGACTTGTTAGCCAATGGAAAAACAGCTTTAATTACCTCATGCTCATGTAAACCAATAGAATCGCTCGGTGAACCTTGGCGTGCTGACGTCACTACCTCCGCAGGGCGCTCGCTCCAGGGCGTTTTCCAGCCAGATTCGGCACTTCTGAGGCTTTTTTAAAATCTTGTTTGAATGGAGGGGAAGGGTTTTCTCGCTCTCTTTTTTTTTTTTTTTCCTTTATTCTTCCATGTTTTAGATTGCCCCCTTCCTCTTTGGATGTGTCTTGGGGTTGCAGGTTTAATACTAGGGGTGTGGGAGCTGGGCTACCCCCTCCTCCCCCCTCCCCCATGAGGTTGCAAGTTTCTGTGCCCCTCCCCCTTTTTTCTTTTCTTTTTTTTTATATTCCTCAGTCTCCCTTAGGGATGGACAAAATTTCCATAATAAATATGCACGAGATCTGATTTGCATATCCTGCTTCTATTGTATGCAAATAATTTCACGCATTTTCATTTGTGGAAATCTTGGAAATACATTGGGGTTGTGGCCCTCGGGGGCTGTGGTTGCCCACCCCTGTGCTAATGTGTTAGCTCATTGGGTGTTGCAGAGAGAAGCTCTGGGAGGGCTGCAGGGATGTGACCCCCCATTTAGGGTTGCCACCTTACCCCAGAATCTAGTCCCAACTTTGTCCCATTGCATGCTGGGAGTTCTGAATTTTCCCATCGTTTCCCTAAGAAAAATCAGAACTGCAGAAAACGGGGGGGGGGGGGGGCAATCCCAGGACCGGATCAGCCTGTTTGGTTGACCTGGGGCAAGAGGCTTGTTACCTTAGGTCAGCCAAACCCCTGCCTCTTAGCTATAACTACACTGTAAACTTCTACAATCCATCTGTTACCTTGGCACTGAAATGCCTCCCTCATAGTTGGAGACAAAAGGGGTGGGTTGCTCTGTAATGTTGCTTGGAGTAAGAGCTTATGGGTGGAGGATGGGTAGTAGCTGCAGACCAGAACATCATCACCTGCAGGGAGCACATTTTACTTCCACTATGTAGAAACAGTTCATGTGTGTTTGTGGGTAAAGTGAGTTAAGCTAGGGTGGAATTAAAAAAACATCCTCAGCATAGCAGGCCAGTACCACTCTGCAGTGTCTAAAAAGTCATTTTTATCCAGGAAGTTTACGCAAGATCTCATGTGGTAGCCACCCCCAAGCAGGTGCCACCTTAAAGGATCATTTATACACAGAGATATCAGCTACAGAAACAAAACACAGTCTGAGCTGTATGCTTTCATTCCAGTCTGCAGTAGTTGATTTAAACTGAGCTGAGAGTCCCAGGGGCAGGGTGCACACATAGACAGAGCACGAAGGGATCATTCAGAGGTTTGGGAGGCAGCATTTCTATCACTCCCCAGCAGGAAGAAATTTCACAAATCTCTCCCTCCTACATCCTCCTAAAATGAGAAACACAGCCCTCCCTTCTCCTAGGGCTCCTTTATGGACTAGAAGGGAGGGTTGAGGGCTCTCTCCATCAAAGGTTGATTTTCTAAAGTGGTGGAGAGCAAGAGGTGGTTACATGCCTGCCTCCCCCTCAAGACCTGTCTCCCTTTCTGGTTTATGGTGGGAAGGGATTTGGAGGTGTGGATTTTGGTTTCTTTTGCCAAATTGTTAATAGGTAGTGTGTGTGTAGGTGTGGCATTCAGGAGTGGGCAAGGGGGTCACTGGGAGAGGCTGAATCTGGTGCAAGAAATGTAACCTGTGTGTCTTCTGGCCGTGCCCCTAGCATCCTAACAGATGGTGTGGGGGGGGGGGGGGGACAGGGGGAATGTTATCCCCTAATAGTGCATCCTGGGGGATTGTTTCTGTCCTATACTTCCCAGGTACCCTGGGACTCTTTTCTACCCCTTCCACTGACTCAGAAAAACTAGCCTACAGGTCCATGCAAACAACAAAGTAAAGCCGGAACTGGCTCAGCCTATCTTGTAAACCTAGCACCAGTTGGCTACCAAATGCATCCTGGGGCTTGTAGTCCACCTTAAAAGTTGCCATTTGATCCAGAGAGAGCTAGAGAAGGCCTGGTTTTGCCTGCTTCCTCCCCTTTGGCAGTGGTGGACTTGTAATCCCAATGTATCTCTAAGAATTTCTTTAAAAACAAAAAGCAGGGAACTACAAATCCATGCATGCACTGGGGCAAAACCAGGACTGGATCAGCTTGTTGGGTGACTCGGAGTAAGGTGGTGACCCTGGTCTCTGCCACAGCTGGATTTGATTGTAATATTTTTCAGAGGGGAGAAAAAGCTGATTACCAAATGAAAAGGTAGGGGGGTAGG
Source organism: Microcaecilia unicolor (assembly GCF_901765095.1). Lineage (NCBI taxonomy): Eukaryota > Metazoa > Chordata > Amphibia > Gymnophiona > Siphonopidae > Microcaecilia > Microcaecilia unicolor. Next base: position 207,841,079 of record NC_044033.1, read on the forward strand.
GTGGGGGCAGCAGCAGACCCTTGGGTTTTTCATTTTTGAATTTTTATTTTTTGGAAGGGGGTGGTTATTATATCTAGGGAAGAGGATTAGGGAGAGGAGAAACCTTTACCTCCCCTTGCGTTACCAATTTTTTTTTTTTTTAATAAATGAGATTGAAAAGCAGTCGGGCAGTGTGTACAGCGGGAGAACTATTATGTCTGTGTTTCAAAGATATATAAGGGAAAACACTCGCTGGTGTAAATGAAAACAGCTTCTTTTCACATTTTTAAAAAACTTTTCATTTGATCTTTTCCAATATCTTCTGTATTCTCTCTTTTTTTAAATATTTTTGCAGTTCACGAGTATATTAAAGGTTAAACATATTTTTTTTTTTTGGTTTGTTTTGAGGATGTTTTGGGACAGTATATTTTTTTTTCTTCCTGTTTATAAAGGGATAAAAACTTAGATTCACTTGTAAACTGTAGCTCCGAGTTTTAAATAAAGGGATTCATTTAGTTTCTTGGAATAACCTAATGAGTTTTTTTTTTATTCTCTCAGCAATATAATCCAGTGTAGGTGCCCCCCCTCTCATTACCCTCCAGTTCACAGCATACCTGCCCTGCTGTCTCCCCCCCCCTCCCCCCCATCTCTTCTGCCAATGCACCTCACTCCTGTGCTGACACCCCTTGCTATTCTAGTTGCGAAATAAATACACACAGAGCTTTCCTAGTGTATCTCGCTCCTGTCTTGCAGCACCCCCTACTGTTCTAGTACAGATTTGCATACACAGCAGTGATTCCCAAACCCGGTCCTGGATGCACCGCAGCCAGTCAGGTTTTCAGGATACCCAGGACCAGGTTTGGGAACCACTGAGCTAATGTATCTCACTCCTGCTCTGCAGCACTGCTTGCTATTCCAGTACTGAGATATATGCATACAAAATTCTACCAATACAGCTTGCTCCTTCTTTGCAGCATCCCTATTAGTCCAGTGCAGAGATAATATATACACAGTTCAGCCTATGCACCTTATTCCCGTCCTGCAGCACCCCTATTAATCCAGTGCAGAGATAATATATACACAGCTCAGCCTATGCACCTTATTCCCACCCTGTAGCACCCCTATTAATCGTGCAGAGATAATATATACACAACTCAACCTATGCACCTTATTCCCGCCCTGCAGCATCCCTATTAGTCCAGTGCAGAGATAATATATACACAACTCAGCCTATGCACCTTATTCCCGTCCTGCAGCACCCCTATTAATCCAGTGCAGAGATAATATAAGCCTATGCACCTTATTCCCACCCTGCAGCATCCCTATTAGTCCAGTGAAGAGATAATATATACACAACTCAGCCCATGCACCTTATTCCCGCCCTGCAGCACCCCTATTAATCTAGTGCAGAGATAATATATACACAACTCAGCCTATGCACCTTATTCCCGCCCTGCAGCACCCCTATTAATCTAGTGCAGAGATAATATATACACAACTCAGCCTATGCAATTTATTCCCGTCCTGCAGCACCCCTATTAATCCAGTGAAGAGATAATATATACACAACTCAGCCTATGCACCTTATTCCCACCCTGCAGCATCCCTATTAATCTAGTGCAGAGATAATATATACACAACTCAGCCCATGCACCTTATTCCCGTCCTGCAGCACCCCTATTAATCCAGTGCAGAGATAATATATACATAGCTCAGCCTATGCACCTTATTCCCACCCTGTAGCACCCCTATTAATCGTGCAGAGATAATATATACACAACTCAACCTATGCACCTTATTCCTGCCCTGCAGCACCCCTATTAATTCAATGCAGAGATAATATAAGCCTATGCACCTTATTCCCACCCTGCAGCATCCCTATTAGTCCAGTGCAGAGATAATATATACACAACTCAGCCTATGCACCTTATTCCCGTCCTGCAGCACCCCTATTAATCCAGTGCAGAGATAATATAAGCCTATGCACCTTATTCCCACCCTGCAGCATCCCTATTAGTCCAGTGAAGAGATAATATATACACAACTCAGCCCATGCACCTTATTCCCGCCCTGCAACACCCCTATTAATCTAGTGCAGAGATAATATATACACAACTCAGCCTATGCAATTTATTCCCGTCCTGCAGCACCCCTATTAATCCAGTGAAGAGATAATATATACATAACTCAGCCTATGCACCTTATTCCCACCCTGCAGCATCCCTATTAATCTAGTGCAGAGATAATATATACACAACTCAGCCCATGCACCTTATTCCCGCCCTGCAGCACCCCTATTAATCTAGTGCAGAGATAATATATACACAACTCAGCCTATGCAACTTATTCCCGTCCTGCAGCACCCCTATTAATCCAGTGCAGAGATAATATATACACAACTCAGCCTATGCACCTTATTCCCACCCTGTAGCACCCCTATTAATCCAGTGCAGAGGTAATATATACACAGCTCAGCCTATGCACCTTATTCCCGTCCTGCAGCACCCCTATTAATCCAGTGCAGAGATAATATATACACAACTCAGCCTATGCACCTTATTCCTGCCCTGCAGCACCCCTATTAATCTAGTGCAGAGATAATATATACACAACTCAGCCTATGCACCTTATTCCCGCCCTGCAGCACCCCTATTAATCCAATGCAGAGATAATATAAGCCTATGCACCTTATTCCCACCCTGCAGCATCTCTATTAGTCCAGTGCAGAGATAATATATACACAACTCAGCCCATGCACCATATTCCTGCCCTGCAGCACCCCCTGTAATTCCAGTACTGAGATATGTATGCAGCAACAACAACAACACAGCTCTGTTAATGTTCCTCCTCCCGGATTCCACTATAAGGAAGCAGCAGTTTAAGAAGGTATGATTGTATTATTTAGTCTTGGCTTTCACATGTTGTAACTATTCTCCCCGCCCTAGTGAGCAGAGAGATGTCATTAAAACCGCTGAGCCATTGTGAGTGAGGGCAGGACAGAAACATTCACACATTAAACCAGATGAGGTACCAGAAGAGAGCATTTATCATAGACTGTGTTGGATCTGCCATATGGCGGGGACAGGGTTTGATTTCAGTCCTTGTGCAAGAGTAATCTCAGTTACTGCTCAACATCAACACCTAGTGGCCAGACTTAGTCGGAATTCTGCAGGAATTCTGGTTTGGGGTGCCTTGATTAAGGGCTGTTACTGCAATGGCTGGGCTGAGTTGGGAGAGGGGTTGAAAATAGTGGACAAAAATCCTGGATAGTTGCAACTAAGGCTTATGACATCATTCATCAATAAACTGATAGGGTTTAACGTGAAACTGGGGTGGTAAACTGGGGCAGGAAAGTGCTTATGTATCATTACAACATGCTAGCACAAATCTACTGGAGCAGGCCTAAATATTAGTTTGTAAAATAAAATACATCAGTAAACAGTGGCTCCACCCAAACTCCTCCACTGAGCTTGCAGTGTGTGTACTTGTAGGCTTGAACTAATATGATGAGGTTTTCTATGTATATAAATCTGCATGTTATACACTCAACTGGTTTATAAAATTAATTCCAAAGAGCAGTTTAAGAAAGACCAGTTTGCATGTGACTACTGTGATGCCCAAGGATTTGTAGCCGTCAAGACCCGGTGCTCCCCTTTAAGAGGAACCTTCATTTTCAGGTCCACCCAGTGATGCAGGTCTATGGGTGGGCTTGGGGAAGCAGCAGCCTATGAGTGGGCCCAGGGGGGAGAGGAGAAGGAAGGAAGTTTTAGTGCTAGGCCAGATTGGGCTTTGGTTTCAGGTGACACCAAACAGCAAGTTTCGGCCACAGATTCAGTTTTGGCCAGACCCCCCCCCCCAAAAAAAAACCTTTCGGTCACCCTCTAGTTCTCAGCCTGCTGCTCTAACCATTAAGCTATTCCTCTGTAGTGAACAGGATGAAATGGGGGCTGGTGGCCTACTGGCACATTGGGGTAGTCGCAACTGACCTTCTCACGTCTCCAGTCAAAATGGATGCTGCAACTTCCAGTGGCCGTTTTTGAATAAGTAAGTTTGCTTATTTTGTGCACAATTTTTCATATATATATCACCAGTACTGATATATTTTATATCATTTTTTAGATAATTCAGCACTTAGTCCCCTGAAGAAGCTTGAGTTGTGGTGAAACGGAGAGCCTCGTTGGGTGTGAATTTTAAAAGCTAAGTGCTTTCAAATATATTCTTCAAAAGTGTTCGAATATATCATGGCAAAGAAATTTTAAGTGCACAATTTTTAAAATAAATTACAATAAGAGCTTTGGAAAGGAGGGTTTTTTTTCAAGACCGATGATAACTGGCACAAAGAATTTATTACTTGCTGCCAAGCTGGGACGTATGATTTTTTTTCCCTCCTTTTTTAAGTAATTTGTTTAATATTGAAAATAAGATCTACAAACTATATTTTTCAGTTCTATAGACTGTTAACAGATTGGATATTTTGCTGAAGTATTTGCCTGTACTGAAGTTTGAGTTAAGTCTTGCATAACAGCCATTTTGCAATTGGAGCTGGCTATTGACCTGAATGTAACCCACTTCCCCCAGGGGCTGATGCAACCTCGATTCTGCTCTGTTGCACAGAGATTTAATTCCTCCTTAGGAAAAACAGAACTCCAGATCCATATTTGCAATGAGATAGAACCAGGCCTGCTTTCATAACACAGCAGCATCGATATGCTCTGTTTCACTGGGCTTCCAGGGCTGCCCTGGTACATCAAGTTCTATGTCCTCGGCCTTCAGACCGAGCTCCTCAAGGACCACTAGGTTCTGGGGATACTCCTAGACAGAGATTTGCATATAATGAAGGTAATATGCAAATCTCTCTCATGAATAGCCACTAGAAACATCATGAACACCTTGCTATGCTAATTCCATATATCAAACAAATTATCCCAAAATGGCTTTAGTACAAGCAGAAATACAGTGGTTGGGGGGTGCAGTATGACATTGGTCCAAGAGACAGGTTTACTATCATTGTACTCTTGCTTTGACATTGGGTGGGGGCTGAAGTGTACTTTGGGAGAATCTTACACAGCTCTGGGACAATTATCACCTATAGCTTTTGAAAAGCAGCTGCCCCCACCTTCTCCATCCTCCCCCCCTCCCCAGCCCTAGAAAGCAGGCTTGCTGGCCCTTGTTCGTCCCTGCCTTGTAAAGATCTGTAATTAATTTCATTCGGAGGTGCTGTTATGGTCTAAAAGCACCTCTTGATGGCCCTTTTAATTACATTTTAATTAGAGGCTTTAATTATCATAATAATTGTAATAGATGAGACTCAGGCACTCCTGTCAGAGCTGGGAGGGGCTCACTTCGCTACTAGGCTCTCTCCTCGCCCTCAGGTAGTGGTACAGAAGAGGGGGGAACAGGGCAGGGCCACACAGAGGCATAAAGTACAGTAACAGAGCAACAATACTGACCCTGGGCTATGCACACAGGGGGAGATCTCACCCTGTTCTCTTCTGATTCTGAAGATGCTGCTGCACCAGGAAAAAAAAACACAACTCCAGTAAGACACTACTACGGTTTTCCTTGGATCTCCGGGGACTGGAAAACCATTGTAGACAGGGCTCAAGGCAGCTCCGATGCTCAGTGGGGGAAACATGGAGGCAGTCGGCAGAGGCTATTCTCTCCTCCCTGGAAAGCCCTCAGAGAATCGTCAGAATATAATCTAGAATTTGGCAGCTAAGATTTAGTACTAAGAAATGCGGGAGCACGCATTTGGACCGTAAAATCTCATGGCAACGGAACAGTATTTCTTTCTTTGTAAGCTCATACTTTTTTGAGCAGTAGCTCGAGGGGAGTTACAATCTAAATTTGAACCTGAGGTGACGGAGGGCTAAGTGACTTGCCCAAGATCGCAAACAGCAGCAGTGGGATTGGAACTGGAGGTGATTGTATCTGATGATATAGTAGAATTAGAAAAGGTACAGAGAAGGGCGACGAAAATGATAAAGGGGATGGGACGACTTCCCTATGAGGAAAACCTGAAGCGTCTAGGGCTCTTCAGCTTGCAGAAGAGACTGCCGAGGGGGAGATATGATAGAGGTCTATAAAATAATGAGTGGAGTGGAACGGGTGGACGTGAATCGTTTTACTCTTTCCAAAAATACTAGGACTAGATGCATCACATACAAAGTAGTAAATTTAATATGATTCGGAGAAAATTTTTCTTCACTCAACGTGTAATTAAACTCTGGAATTCGTTGCTAGAGAATGTAGTAAAGGTGGTTAGCTTAGCAGGATTTAAAAAGGGTCTGGATGGCTTCCTAAAGGAAAAGTCCATAGACTATTATTAAATTGACACGGAAAAATCCACTGCTTGTTTCTGGGATAAGCGTCATAAAATGTATTGAGCTTTTCTGGGATCTTGCCAGGTATTTGTGAGCTGGATTGGCCACTGTTGGAAACAGGATACTGGGCTTGATGGACCTTTGGTCTGTCCCAGTATGGCAATACTTATGTACTTATGACCTTAAGGTGGCCAAACGGCTAGAAAAGGTGATGGCTGAAGCCAGAAGTATGCTTGAGTGACAGGAGCAAAAAGAGGTGATAAAACCTTCAAAAAAATATAAACAGGATGGAGTCAGGCCAGAGGGCAGCTACTAAAATGGTCAGTGGTCTTTGTCATAAAATGTATGGGGACAGGCTTATAGATCTCAATCTGTATACCTTGGAAGGAAGGCGGGAGGTAGGAGACATTTAAATACCTATGTGGCATAAATGCACGAGAGGCAAGTCTCTTTCAACTGGAACAAGGGGGCATAGGATGAAGGTGAAAGGGGACAGACTCAAGAGTATCCTGAGGAAATACTTCTTCACGGAAAAAGTGGTGAATATGTGGAATGGCCTCCCGGTGGAGGGATAATGACTGTATCTGAATTCAAGAAAGTGCAGGACAAGCACAGAGAAGATCTAAGGGAGATGAAGGGGTTGTAGAGTTGAGTAGCTGCTGTGTATGGACCATATGGTCTTTAGCTGCCGTCATTTTCTATCTGGTTAACATTAGGTCGGCAACAATCGGCATTTCTTTACACGCTGACTACTGTCGATTGCAGCACCGGTGGTTGGGAGGCGGGGCTAGTGCTGGGCAGACTTCTACGGCCTGTGCCCTGAAAATGGCAGATACAAATCAAGGTCAGGTATACATATAAAGTAGCACATATGAGTTTATCTTGTTGGGCAGACTTGATGGACCGTACAGGTCTTTCTCTGTCGTCACCTACTATGATTAAATTACACCTGGATCTTCAGAATCTCCAGGGCTTTTGGTGGCACCTGGAAGGTGCCCAGGTACGGCTAATATTCAATGCCGTACCTGCATAGCTAACCAGGCATAGTTCGGACTGCTCTTTATGTGGTCCGACGTGTTTACGGGCACCAGCAGCGAAGATCACTGGTGCCTGCGTAACTCTCCGGCTGCCCCAGCACTAACCAGAGTGTCGTGATGGTCAGAGTGAACATTCAGTGGCCTGACTGGCTTCCTTAATTTAACCAGACAGGAATCTCCTGTCCGGTTAAATTGCTTTCAATATCAACCCTTAACTTACTATGCAAATGTCACCCCCCCCCCCCCCCACCTACCCACTGAGCAAAGCTTCATGGCCTACCTGTGTAGTTGCCCAAAACTTTACAGATGGTTACCGAGCCCCCCCCCCCCCCCCCCCAAAAAAAAAAAAAAAAATCACCAAAACTATCAGGTCGTCCATTTTTATCTTTTTCTGCTTTAATTTGAACATTTTTTTTTGTTTTACAGCAGGAGAGACATAGACTACACCAGTTCTCGGCAGAATCAACACAAAAATTACAGGAATGAAAAGGTCTCTATTTGTCAGATCTGCTGATGGAAGAAGGATCATTAAGTCCTCAATGTTCTGGGAGACGTCTGCTTATTTACAAGCATGAAAGCGGGGTAAGCCTGGGGGAGACAGCACCCTCCCTTCCCATCGGCACTAGAAACCAGAGGCTGTGCCTGCTATGGCTGGACAGGTTCCTCACCCCCTTCATCCCCTCCCCTGAAATATCGGGCTCAGATATTGTCTTCCTTCCAGCGAAACAGCCTCGGGGGCAACAGATGAAGGCCAGAGGTGAGAAGTTAGCTTCGGCAGGGGTGGGGAGAGAGCTCTTGCACCCCAATCTCCTAACCCCTTTTCCATGGCTTCCTCCGAAGGATTAAAGTGTCGAGGTGCAGGAAGAGGCAGTGCAAGAGAGAAGGGCTTCCGCTGTGTTGCCTAAGGGAATGGGCAGCACCTCCCAAACCATATGCAGAGGTCCATGAGTACTCATTGGGACTTGTCGTCTCTGTGTCTTCCTCTTCCCTCCATCCCACCACCCCGGAAGAAAGATTCACACGCTTAGGAGCCAGAAGAAAAAGAAGATAGCCAGGATCAAGAAGAGCGAATCTTGCCAGCCGTTGCCATTTCCGCCGGGAGGGGCTCTGTTGGTATCTGCAGAGGGCAGAGGAAACGAGGAGAAAACAAAATTAGCCCTCTTCCCACAGCACAGACAGCTGAAGCACAAACCATGCACACAAACCCACCACAGGACAGGCAGCAGCAAACGCTTTCACATCTCCTCACAGGCACTCCCCCCCCCCCCCCACCCCCCAGAGAACAGGTACAGTACAAGCAACAGCTGTGCAACTTTACACACACACTGACCCACTGCAAAATAGGTACAGTACGCACGCACACACATACACTGCCCCACCACAGAACAGGCAGCCGCAAAGGCAGCCCCAAGACAGGTACAGCACAGGCAGCAGCAGTGCAAGCTTCCGCTGCTGCAGACCCAGTCCTAGCAGCTCCGTGTTTCTGACTGACCTCCCCTCTGGAAAGAATCCGTGATGTTGAATACTGTGGTAAAGAATCCGAAGGGGAAGGTTCCAATCCCGAATGACATGTGAAAACCGTTGTCTCCAAAGGGGTGGAAACCCTAGGGGAGGGGAGAGAACAGCAGGGACTGTATGAACGGTATCAGGTCAGTTCCCACCCTCCCTAGCCTTTCTTTTTTTTTTTTTTACCATCAACCATAGCTTCTTTCTTGTATCGGGTCTCATAAATCCTGGCTGTGCTTTTTTTTTTTTTTAACGGCATCTGGAACAAGGAGGTTAGAGCAGCAGATGGATGTACACAGAGGACGTATAATAACGGAATAACTTTTCATAGGTAATTTGTTGTAAGTCATAATCAGTGTGTCATTTTGAGAGGCTGAATTAGGTTGAAACCTAGTTTGAGAGGGTCTGGGGGGGGGGCACTGCCCCCTCCCACACAAACTTCCTGTCTGGAAGGGGAAAGGGATGTGTAAAAGATAATGTTCTTTGGTGGGGGGGGGGGTGAGGGGGTTCTGGCCCCCAAACAATCTGGAAGAGGAAAGAGAGGGCGATTACTTGTCCTAGTGTGTTTTGCATGTTTTTGGGTTATGGGTGGGAATTGTCCAGATGGGAATTGGTGGGTGGGAACTGACTTAGAAACATATGAACAATGGTAGCACAGCACCCCTCTTTCCCATCTCCTTTCATAAGGCAGCAGCAAGCTTCAGGGGAACTGGGATCATATTGGAAGGTAGCAAACAGAAGAACTGGTTCAAACCAGAGTTCCATGTAGCCCAGTACCTGCTACAATAGTGGCCAGTCCAGGTCACAAGTAGAGTCCCAAGAAATGGCCAGATTCCATGCTACTTAATCCCAGGGATAAGCAGTGCCCCCCCCCCCCCCCCCCCCCCCCCCCGTGTTCCTTGGTTCATGGATTTACCTACAAACCTTTTTCATACTAATGGTTAGCACAGTGGGCTGAGGACAGGGAACCGAGTTTAATTCGTACTGTGGCTCTTTGTGACCCTGGGCAAGTCACTTAACCCTTCATAGGTACATTAGTGCTGGGCAGACTTCTATGGTCTGTGCCCTGAAAATGGCAGATACAATTCAAGGTCAGGTATACACATAAAGTAGCACATATGAGTTTATCTTGTTGAGCAGACTGGATGGACCGTACAGGTCTTTCTCTGCCGTCATCTACTATGTTACATTGTGAACCCACTAGAGGTTGTACCACAGAAAATCACATCCTCTGACAACAAATACAATGAGTGAAAAAATATTTTCTCCTATTTGTTTTACATGTAGATTTAGATTTATTATTTTTTAGCCGGCTCTTATCAATTACTACTTAGTAACTTCATTCTATGCCCTGTAGTTCTTGTATTTTTTTTGTTTTTTTAAGGGTAAACAATTGAGTTAAGGTTTACTCATTCCACTCCATTCAGGATTCTTAGAGACCTCTATCACATCTCCCCCAACTGTCTCTTCTCCAAGCTGAAAAGCCATAACCTTTCCTTATACAAGTCCTTCTATCTCCCTGTGCTGGAAAATTTTGGAGGGAAATTCATGCAGTTTTTTAAGACTCCTCTCTCTCGGATTCTAAAAGAAAGCAACTAGATAAATCAGATTCTGTGAGTTTCTCGGAGGGGGTGGGGGGTAATGACTGTCAGAGTCCATGTCTCCTGTGTTTTCATGAATAATTTTATATATTCTGAGCGGGCAGTGGGGCAACATAATTTGTATTGCCACATGTGGTCTGTTCCTGATAGTTATTGATATGTTCAGTGTTTTTGTTTTGTCAATAAGACTCACCCCTCTACTCTCAGGCTCCGGCCTCTGTCCCTGAGGTCTGGGAGGTGTCTTCAACCTGTTAAGGGGAGGGAAGACAGAGTTATAGAATCTCTCCTACTGTCACCACCACCCCCATCTGTCATATCCTCAACCTCTCTCTCTCCACTGCTACTGTCCCTGATACCTTCAAGCATGCTGTAGTCACACCACTCCTCAAAAAACCATCACTTGACCCTACCTGTCCCTCCAACTACCGCCCCATTTCCCTCCTACCCTTCCTCTCCAAGATACTTGAACGCGCCGTTCACAGCCGTTGCCTTGATTTTCTCTCCTCTCATGCCATCCTCGATCCGCTTCAATCCGGCTTTCGCCCCCTACTCTCGACAGAAACGGCACTCACTAAAGTCTGCAATGACCTGTTCCTTGCCAAATCCAAAGGTCACTACTCCATCCTCATCCTCCTCGACCTATCTGCCGCTTTTGACAATCATCATTTACTTCCTGCTACACTATCCTCATTTGGGTTCCAGGGCTCTGTCCTCTCCTAGTTCTCCTCTTATCTCTCAGAGTACATTGTCATGGATCTTCCTCCACCCTCATCCCGCTCTCTGTTGGAGTTCCTCAGGGATCTGTCCTTGGACCCCTTCTTTTTTCAATCTACACCTCTTCCCTGGGTTCCCTAATCTCATCTCATGGTTTCCAATATCATCTTTATGCTGATGACACCCAGCTTTATCTCTCCACACCTGACATCATTTCAGAAACCCAGGCCAAGGTATCGGCTTGCTTATCCGACATTGCTGCCTGGATGTCCAATCGCCACTTGAAACTGAACATGGCCAAGACCGAGCTTATTGTCTTCCCTCCCAAACCCACTTTTCCTCTCCCTCCACTCTCTATCTCAGTTGATAACACCCTCATCGTCCCAGTCTCATCTGCCCGCAACCTTGGAGTCATATTCGACTCCTCCCTCTCCTTCTCTGCGCATATCCAGCAGATAGCCAAGACCTGTCACTTCTTCCTCTTTAACATTAGCAAAATTCGCCCTTTCCTCTCTGAGCACACTACCCGAACTCCCATCCACTCTCTCATCACCTCTCGCCTTGACTACTGCAACCTGCTCCTCACTGGCCTCCCACTTTGCCATCTATCCCCCCTTCAGTCCGTTCAGAACGCTGCTTCACGGTTTATCTTCCGCCTGGACCGATATACTCATATTACCCCTCTCCTCAAGTCACTTCACTGGCTCCCGATCAGATACCGCATACAATTCAAGCTTCTCCTATTAACCTACAAATGCACCCGATCTGCAGCCCCTCCTTACCTCTCTTCCCTCATCTCCCCTTACGTTCTGACCCATAACCTCCGCTCTCAAGACAAATCCCTCCTTTCAGTACCCTTCTCCACCACTGCCAACTCCAGGCTCCGCCCTTTCTGCCTCGCCTCACCCATGCCTGGAATAAACTCCCTGAGCCCATACGCCAAGCCCCCTCCCTGCCCATCTTCAAAGCCTTGCTCAAAGCCCACCTCTTCAATGTCGCCTTCGGCACCTAACCACCATACCCCTATTCAGGAAACCTAGACTGCCCCAACTTGACATTTCGCCCATTAGATTGTAAGCTCCTTTGCGCGGGAACTGTCCTTTTTTTGTTAATTTGTACAGCGCTGCGTAACCCTAGTAGCGCTCTAGAAATGTTAAATAGTAGTAGTGGTGAGTTGTTGCATCAGTGGTTTGCTTGGGTTTCTAGTTCTAGCTCTTACCTGGGGTCCTGCTGGCTGGTACTGCCCCTCCCGTACAAAGGGATGACTTTATCCCGGCTAATCCCAGCTTTGCAAACAGGGCATTCTTGCCGATCAGGCCGAGTCTCCAGCCACTGCGGGGTACAGAAAATGAGGCAAACTTTACATGTATTCTACCCCAGTGAGATTTCAAATATTATTCCCACCCTGTCTGCTAATTGTTACAAAATGGCCACCCCCCCCCCCCCCCCCATAGGCAGCACAAGAAAAGCTGCTCAAAGCAATGGACTCCGCCCGACATAGCGCCTCATGACCCACAGGCAAAAAGGCCGGAGCTGTCTAAGCTTTCTGCACTAGGAAGCCACTTCCCTAAAACAGGTAAACACTCACCTGGTGAAGGCAGGGCCAGCTGCAAGGGAGAATTAACGCATTATATTTCAATCTTTTTTTATTAAAATAGTACAATAAAGAATCAGTGAAATTTAGAAATACAGTGTGGAAGGTAGAAGTTCCAGCATTCTCAGTGGTCATACAATGGAGCAGTGGTTCCCAAACCTGGTCCTGGAGGCAGCCCAGCCAGTCAGGTTTTCAAGACATCCACAATGAATATTCACGGGAGAGACCAGGTTTGGGAACCACTGCATTGCCCCCTCCCTCACCCCCCCCCCCTTTATCTGCCTAATGACAACTGCGGACAAACTTATGATTCTAACTGCACAAGATAAAGATGGTACTTGCTAAACATTTACTTAAATAAAGTCTCAATGGTAACAGTAAACAATATCTGTAATTCTTAAAACCTATCCCACTCCTGTCTCCTCTGGAAACCCAAAATAATAAAGGCAGAATAACCAGAGCTATCCAGCTAACAATAAAGTCACCATCTGAGAGAGATGCCTCTTGCCCATAGGGGAGATTGGTTTCTTATATCCCTCCACTGGGAAGAAGCCAAGACCAGCCAGAGATTCATCTGACAGGTTTGACCCCAAGCTAAACCATATCCCTAAAAAAAAAAGGGGGGGGGGGGAGAGAAAGCAAGAATTAAGGCATTAATGGCCTGTTTTATGTCTTCCTAGAAAAGCAGACAGATATTTTAACCCTTCAGAAGCTGGAGATGAATTCTCTCAGATGTTGCTTAATAGCAGGGGTGTAGCCAGGATTCAATTTTTGGAGGTGAACAAGGGAAGGGCAATGCATTTTATCTCTATTTCTCTTCCCCCCCCCCCCCCCCCCCCCACCGCTGCTGCCTTAATAAGTTTACCTTTGCTGGTGGGGATGACCAGTCCGCACGTCCACACCAGCTAATGAGATCTGTTGTCCGAGACTGCCGCAGCAGTGAAATCAGCGCCCTCCTTTCCAGTTCCCAACACCCGTACTCCTCGCTCTTGCTCAATTCAGCGCTGACTTCTTCATTGCTGAGGCAGCACTGGGGCAATTCTGGGTAGAGGATCTCATTGGCTGGTGGGGATTGGGCACCTCCGCCAGCCATTCAACAGGTACTTTGAGTTGTGGAGGAGGCCTAAGCCCAAACTTGGGGGGGGGGGGGGTCTTCCAAGCCCCCCCTCCCCCAACACACAATAGCTACACCACTGCGTACAGGGACATTTTCAAAGCTTTTTCTCATTGTTAACTGTTTACCTGTTAAACCCTGATGAAATCTATTCCCCCAGCCTCCAGTGTGGGCTAAAATACCACACTGCCCACAGTAGGGTACTTTTACCTGGGTGCAAAAAAAAAGAGGCCAGGGCAAACATCAAGGGAGAGACATTCGTTGTGGAGTATTAATTTTAAAGGCCTCACACTGGAACTCCTCTCTATGAGGAAAGGGAAAGGCCAAAGCGGTTAGGGCTCTTCAGCATGGAAAAGAGATGGATGAGGGGAGAAATGATTGAGGTGTACAAAATCCTGAGTGGTGTAGAACAGATGAAAGTGAATTGATTTTGTACTCTTTCAAAAAGTACAAAGGCCAAGGGACACTCTATGAAGTTACATGGAAATACTTTTAAAGCAAACAGGAGGAAATATTTTTTCACTCAACGAATAGTTACGTTCTGGAAATCTTTCTCAGAGGATGTGGTAACAGCGGTTAGCATAGCTGGGTTTGAACAAATTCTTGGAGGAAAAGTCCATGGTCTCTTATTGAGACAGACATGGGGAAGCAACTGCTTCCCCCAAGATTTGTACCATGGAATATTGCTGCTAATTAGATTTCTGCCAGGTATTTGTAACCTGGCACGGCCACTGTTTGGAAAACTGGATATTAGGCTATCTTAAGGCTGCCGAAATAGCCAGGACCAAGGCAGAACTGGACTGCCGCACACTGCCCCCCTCCCCATAACCCAAACTGGCACCGCTGCTCCTCCCCCCCCCCCTTACCCTTCTGTATTTGCCTACGAGGGGGGGGGGCGGCCCAACACCGGCAAGCTGCTTCCTTCTCCCGTTTGTGCCAGGACCCGGATGATTGCATTAACATCTGGGTCCTGAGCAGCATGCAGCCGCAGGGGAGGACAGAACTGGAAGCAGGCAGCTAGAAGGAGATTGCTGCCTGCAAGAACTACGCTTTGTTGCAGTATTTTTACTCGTAGGGTTGGCTTTTCCCTTTTTGCGTTTACTCTGTGTATATGTATTTTACACATGGGTTCTATATATATCTCTACAGAGAGCGAGGATATGACAGTGGTGAACAGAGTAGCTGCATGGGTTTTATAGAGAGACACACGTACATATCTGGGATGTGACAATTGTGAGCGATCGGCTGCATGGATTTACAGGTATCTAACCCACGGGTTCTATACTCCTGGCCCGAGAGAGGGGATTTACGGAAGCGTGTGCACCTGGCATAGCAGAGCGAGGACGAGAAACGTCAGCTTGCGTCAGACGTCATGACGTCAGGTAAAGTGGTCTCTCTGTCGGCTACAGCTGTAACGTCATTGCTAAGACAGCAACGGTGATATCATGCATATAATGACGTCAGGAGGACGCTCCGTTACCAGAACAGATGTCCACACAGACTGATAACAGCGTCCCGCGCTGTTTCGAGGCAGATGTTGCACTCGAAGGTAGTTCCCGCTTCCCGCTCGGGTTCGGTCCCACTCCGGCCGCTGCCCCGCTCCGCTCCGGACGCCATCACTCGCTTCCTTGTCCCGTGACGTCCCTCGCCAGTCGTGCTCGCCGATTGGCTGTTTGCATGCTGCTTTACACCCGATTGGGTATCTGCGTGCCCGCCCCTTTCTCTCTTACCTAATAAAATTGGATGAATGCCGGACCCGTTCCGCCTCCTTACCTGTTTTCATTGGCTGGTTGCCCCCGCCTCTTCTGCTATTGGTTGCTTTGTCGCCGGCCCTGCCCTGAGGGGCGATATTAACAAAGGAATTGTGGAGGAAAAAGGACGTGCTTTGTTTTAACAGGCTCACGTCCGTAGCTACGGAGTGGTGCCTAGAGCTGCCAGTCTTTTAGGCTGAGCTCTATGATTGGACTGTTTTCAGACTTCAGTGTCGTTCTCCCGTTCTATCTTGTCCTTCATCTTGCTCTTTAGCTGCAATAGGACAACGTTCCCTGTCTCTGATTGGACAGCATGCACCTGGGCGGTTCTTAGAGCTTTTCTTGATCCTGGACTGGTCTCTCTCTTGTTTGGAACCAAGGAGGTTGGATAAAAACAGGAGATGGGATGTGCTTATGAGGTCTATTATATGGGTTGAAGCCAGTAGGCGGAGCCGGAGGTTGCCGCCCGACCCGTCACACTGGTTCAGGAGGACAGGTTCACCCAAAGCAATTGCAAAAAGATTATTAAGGGGCTGCGTATGTGTGGTCCATGATCTATAAAAAATCTAAAGCTGCAGTTAGATAGGCAGTGCCTTAAAAGGTGGAGGACAAAATATATGTAACTCTACCACTGATATCTTACATTGTAAGCTACATTGAACCAAACACGTTTGTAACATGCTGATATAAATTGTATGTACATACACACGCATACTTTAGTTATATTTCAACAAATAAGAGATCTGTATGAAACCAAATATTTCATTTTATTGTTTTGACTTATAAAAGCACTTGGCCATGAAATATGCTCAAAACAGAATAATACATTTGTGCATCTAAAATGTTTACAAATTAGATGAGGTGAACATGTGATCCCATGTGCTCCAATAAAAGGATAGTTTAATTTTACTTCCATTTAATTTCAATATATTCCATTTTATAACACCAGACTTCCCAAGGCAGATTGCAACAATAATTAAGACGAACCCACCAGGAAACAGAATATCCTTACTGAAATTTGACCTTGGTATATTACTGTAATGTATAGAACAGTGTAGAAAAATTAGCACAAAATACAGAGTTTATAGCTGCTGTTTCTACCAGCTACAATAATTTTTAAGCTGTCTTAGTGATATTCAATTTTTATTTCATGGTATTTATATCTAGATATGGGAAGCCTTCAAATAAATTAAAAACCTGTCAAATACGTAAATTTTAATATATATATGTATATATATACAATGGAGTGCTGCAGGGATCAGTACTGGGACCGGTGCTAATTAACATAAATGATCTGGAAATCGGAACGATGAGTGAGGTGATTAAATTTGCAGATGACACAAAACTGTGAAATACTGCAGGAAGACCTTAGGAAATTGGAAGACCGGGCATCCGAATGGCAGATGAAATTTATTGTGGACAAATGCAAGATGATGCACATAATTACCTGATGCTAGTGTTCACCTTGGGGGGGTCCACCCCGGGTGCATGCCGCTGGGGGGGGGGGGGGGCCGCGCACGCCTTTCCGTCGTTCGTTTCGTGCTCCCTCTGCCCCGGAACAGGTTACTTCCTGTTCCGGGGCAGAGGGAGCATGGAACAAACGATGGACAGGCGTGCGTGGCACCCCCCCCCCCCCCCGCGGCGTGCACCCAGGCGGGGGGTTCTACAAAATTCTGAGTGGTGTAGAACGAATAGAAGTGAATCGATTTTTTTACTCTTTCAAAAAGTACAGAGACTAGGGGACACTCATTGAAGTTACATGGAAATACTTTAAAAGCAAATAGGAGAAAATAGCTTTCTGGAAGTCTTTGCCGGAAGATGTAGTAACAGCAATTAACGAATCTGGGTTTAAAAAAGGTTTGGACCAATTCCTGGAGGAAAGTCCATAGACTGCTATTGAGGCAGACATGGATGGGGAAGCCACTGCTTGCCCTGGGATTGGTAACATGGAATTTTGCTACAATATGGGTTTCTGTAAGTCTAAGTGCTTTGAAAATACGCCACCATGTATGCCAAGTTACCCAGTTCCAGGCTGGAGACTTTTTGACCCGTCCTGGTTTTTGACCTTGCATCCCAAAACAGTGTAGGATTTGTAGTGCCTGATCCTACCCATCAAAATCAGTGCTGTAAGTCCCATAATGTACCACGATGGGGTGGTCAGAAATCCAGGACTGTCTCAAATCTCCAGCCTGGAACTGGGTGACTTGGCATCTCTAGGATACCCAGTATATAGAGATTAAAAACATGACTTTGGATACTTGAGTATCCATATTATCACATTACAAGTTCCTTCTCTAGATATCTTAAAAATTTAGAGAGTCTATCAGGAGCATAATCGAAAGAGAAGGACGCCCATCTTCTGACACAAATCGGGAGATGGGCGTCCTTCTCTCAGGGCCGCCCAAATCAGCATAATCGAAAGCCGATTTTGGGCGCCCTCAACTGCATTCCGTCGTGGGGATGAGCAAAGTTCCCAGGGGCGTGTCGGCAGCGGGACGTGGGCGTGCGTAAGAGATGGGCGTCATCGGCCAATAATGGAAAAAAGAAGAGCGTCCCTCACGAGCATTTGGCCGACTTTACTTGGTCCAATTTTTTTCATGACCAAGCCTCGAAAAGGTGCCCGAACTGACCAGATGACCACCGGAGGGAATCGGGGATCACCTCCCCTTACTCCCCCAGTGGTCACCAACCCCCTCCCATCCAAAACAAAAACATTAAAAAAACATTTTTTCCAGCCTGTATGCCAGCCTCAAATGTCATACCCAGCTCCATCACGGCAGTATGCAGGTCCCTGGAGCAGTTTTAGTGGGTGCAGTGCACTTCAGGCAGGTGGACCCAGGCCCACCCCCCCCCCCCCCCACCTGTTACACTTGTGGTGATAAATGTGAACCCTCCAAAACCCACCCGAAACCCACTGTACCCACATGTAGGTGCCCCCTTCACCCCTTAGGGCTATGGTAGTGGTGTACAGTTGTGGGGAGGGAGGATTTGGGGGGCTCAGCACCCAAGGGAAGGGAGCTATGTACCTGGGAGCAATTAATGAAGTCCACTGCAGTGCCCCCTAGGGTGCCTGGTTGGTGTCATGGCATGTGAGGGGGACCAGTGCACTATGAATGCTGGCTCCCCCCCACGACCAAAGGGCTTGGATTTGGTCATTTT
Source organism: Microcaecilia unicolor (assembly GCF_901765095.1). Classification (NCBI taxonomy): domain Eukaryota; kingdom Metazoa; phylum Chordata; class Amphibia; order Gymnophiona; family Siphonopidae; genus Microcaecilia; species Microcaecilia unicolor. Next base: position 207,859,857 of record NC_044033.1, read on the forward strand.
TTAGATGGGCGTCCTTGGTTTCCATTATGACCGAAAACCGGGGACGACCATCTCTAAGGTCGACCTAAATGTTGAGATGATGGACACCCATCTTGTTTTGATAATACGAGATGCCCCGCCCCTTCGCAGGGACGTCCTCAGAGATGGGCATCCCCGTTCGAAAATGCCCCTCCACGTCATCTGTAAAATGGACTGGTAACGTAGATATTTGCAGACCCGCCAAGTTATTATCCAGTTCTTGGAGGGATACTTTTGCCAGTCCCTGTTTTGAACTTACATCCCAAAGCAGTGTGAGATTTCTAGTCCCTGATTCTACCCATTGAAATTTGGTGTTGCAGGTCCTATAATGAAGGGACTGGGTTATCCGAAAACCAGGACTGGTCTCTTGGAACTGGATAACTTGGAAGCTCTATATAGTCTAGTACTTAAAGGTTTTTGGAGAAGGACCTGATAATTTTATAGCTGAAAGTATCTACAGAATGGATTGCTAATGTGACTTGGGGTCCTCTTTTAACAAGCCATGCTAGCGGTCCCAGTTTGGTAATGCCGAAAAAGCCCATTCATAACTTAAGAACATAAGAGTAGTCATACTGGGTCAGACCAATGGTTCATCTAGCCCAGTATCCTGTTTTCCAACAGTGGCCAAGCCAGGTCACAAGTACCTGGCAGAAACCCAAATTGTGGCAACATTTCAGAACCCCAAAGAGTAACAAGATTCCGGAATCATAACGAATAGCAAGATTCCATGAAGAATCTCAAAGAGTAGAAAGATTCTGGAACCCTAAAGAGTAGCAACATTCCATGCTACAAATCCCAGGGTAAGCAGTGGCTTCCCACGTCTGTCTTAATAGCAGACTGTGGACTTTTCCTCCAGGAATTTGTCCAAATCTTTTTTAAACCCAGATACACTAACTGCTGTTACAACATCCTCTGACAAAGAGTTCCAGAGCTTAACTATTCGTTGAGTGAAAAAATATTTCCTCCTATTTGTTTTAAAAGTATTTCCATCATGTAACTTCCTCGAGTGTCCCCTAGTCTTCGTACTTTTGGAACTAGTAAAAAAGTTGATTTACTTCTACTTGTTCTACACCACTCAAGATTTTGTAGACCTCAATCATATCTCCCCTCACCTATCTCTTTACCAAGCTGAAGAGCCCTAACCTCTTTAGCCTTTCCTCATATGAAAGGAGCTCCATCCCCTTTATCATTTTGGTCGCTCTTCTTTGAACCTTTTCTAATTCCGCTATATCTTTTTTGAGATACGGCAACCAGACCTGAACACAATACTCAAGGTGTGGACCAGTGGCGTTCCTAGGTGGGGGCAGTCCGCCCCGGGTGCATGCCGCCGGGGGGGGGGGGGGGGTGCCGCACGCGCCTGCCCTCCGTTGTTCCATGCTTCTTCTCTGCCCCGGAACAGGTTACTTCCTGTTCCGGGGCAGAGAAGAAACATGGAACAACGGAGGACAGGCGCGCGCGGCACCCCCCTCCCCCCGGCGGCGTGCACCCGGCGGGGGTGTCCTTTTGCCGAGGGGGGTCCGCGCTGCATCGGGGGTGGTGCTGCACCCGGGGGGCGGGGCGAATCGGCGATCCGCCCCGGGTGCCAGCCCCCCTAGGAACGCCACTGGTGTGGACATACCATGGAGCGATACAAAGGCATTATAGTATTTTCACTTTGAATGGTCTTCATCGACATTGCCATGCGGGAACTGCTAGCACGGTTTGATAAAAGAGGCCCTTGGTCACCTAAAGAAAAATGACATGAAGCCTGGAGGATGCGGCACCTGCCTCGCTTCTCACTTCCAAAATGTATCACCAACAGAGATGTGTATATGCAACTTTTATATTTGTGGACCCAAAGATTGCTATAATGTCTGATCCTCTCTGTAACTGCTACTTTGCAAGGAATGTCAACAGCAACAGTAAAACAAACAAAGAAAAACAATTAAATGATAAGCAAATTTCAATTGCAGGACACATCATCTATACATGTTCTTAGCAGGGACGTAGCCAGACTTCGGCAGGAGGGGGGGTCCAGAGCCCGAGGTGAGGGGGCACATTTTACCTCCACCCCCTGCCATTTTTACCCCCCTGCCACCGCCGCCACCACCACCCTTGACCCCCCCCCCCCCCCCGGCGTCAACCCTTTCGACCCCCCCCTTCCCGCCGCCGGGTACCTTTGCTGGCGGGGATCCCCAACCCCCCCCCCCATCCGAACTCCTCTTCTCCGTCACGGCCGCATTGCTGATCTGCAAGCAAGGTTTCTGTTTCTGTGAGTCTGATGTCAAACTCACAGAAATAGAAGCCTTGCTTTTAGATCAGCAACACGGCCGCGCCGGAGAACCCGGAGAAGAGGACTTCGGAAGTACCTGACGGTGGTGGGAGGGGGGATCGAGAAGGTCGGCAGTGGGGGGCCAGGGCCAAATCTACGGGGGCCCATGCCCCCGTGGCCCCACGTAGCTACGCCCCTGGTTCTTAGTACAAAGCTAATACAAACTGATAAATCACTATGTGGTCCTTTTACTAAAGTGCGCTGAAAAATGGCTTGTGGTAGTTTAGGTGCGTGTTTTGGGTGCGTGCCAATCCATTTTTCAGCGCTCCTGTAAAAAAAGGCTTTTTTAAAATTTTTGCCGAAAAATGAACATGCGGCAAAATCAAAATTGCCGCGCGTTCATTTTGGGTCTGAGACCTAACCGCCAGCGGTAACCGGGAGGCAATGACCTATTCACATCAAGTGTCACTTTCCGATATGCGCGTCCAAAATTAAATTTTGGACGTGCGGTATTGGATGCACGCCAAAAATGAAATTACCGCAAGAGCCACGCGGTAGCCGTGTGGTAACTCCATTTTGGCGCGGGTTAAGCTTGCGTACACGCTTAAGCGGCTTAGTTAAAGGGCCCCTCCGTATTCAATTTAGACAATAGACTGATTTTCCATTGGACAACAGAACTGAACTTAATAACATACTCAATACCTTGGGAACACATTTGGACCAGAATTTCCAGAACAACACAATCAGCCAGCTTGCTCCAATCTGTGTTGTTTTTTTTAAAGCTCATAGAGCGTTATGGACTCCAGAAGGGAAATATAAAGCAAAGTTATGTTAGTAATCTCTACTGGCATCGTATAACTCTTCAGTTGGACCTTTACAACATATGTTCAACAAATGTCTCATCGCACTGACTTTTGGTGCTCTGTTTAGAAAACTGTACAAAAGATTCTGCATCTTGAGGTACCAATCTCATTTTCTGTAAGAATTCTTTGATCACTGTATCCTGATCTTAATTTAGATCAGGGGCATAGCTAGGTGGGAACACGGGGGCATGGGCCCCCACAGATTTAGCCCTGGCCCCCCTACTTTTACCCTCTCCCCCGCCACTATCAACCCCCCCCCCCCGCCTACCCTTCCCCGCTGCCGCTGTCAGGTACCTTTGCTGGCGGGGGTCCCCAACCCCCGCCAGATGAAGTCCTCTTCAGCACTGGTCTCCAGCGCATTGCTGATCTGGATTCTATTTCTGTGAGTCTTTTCTTGACTCCTGACGTCCGCACATAGGAACGTGCAGGACGTCAGGACTCACAGAAACAGAATCCAGATCAGCAAGCGCGCCGGAGTAGACCAGCGCTGAAGAGGACTCGGCTGGCGGGGGTTGGGGACCCCCGCCAGCAAAGGTACCTGGCGGCAGTGGGAGGGGGTCAAAAGTGGCGGGGGGGTCAGCAGCGCCGGGGGGGAGGCTAAAATGACCCCCCCTTTCGCTGGTCTGGCTGCGCCCCTGATCTAGATGATCACAATTCTTTACTGAACTTAGGGGCCCTTTAACTAAGTCGCAGTAGGCTCTACGCGCATACAGCGCGCGCCCAAATGAGACTACTGCCAGACCAGTGATCCCTCCTGGCGGTAATTTCACATTTGGCGCACGCCCATAACGCGTGGATGAATTATTTATTTCTGGCGGTAATTGGCACTTGGTGCGCGCCGACCGGTCACCGCGCGTGTAGCACGTGAGCCTTTACCGCTAGATCGATGGGTGGCGTCAAGGGCTCAGGCCGGTTTCATTTTTACCACAGGCCCTTTTCCCTTCCCATAAAAAAAAAAGCCCTTTTTTGTAGATGCGGTAAAATCTGGCCCGACGCACGCCAGATACCCGTGCCTACACTACCGCAGGCCACCTTTTACCGCTGCTTAGTTAAACGGTCCCTTCTTTCAGTTGCGCTTCAATTGACTTTAGGATCATGGGAAAACGTAACCACTTTCACTGAAACATTTTGGTAGCACGCTGTATTCAAACTTAAAGCATCAGAAAAAAACGACAGTGTCTGTAAGATAATATCTGTAGGGAAACCTCTGGAACAATACTTAGAAATCAGAGTATGAATATTCCATCATTGGGTTTTTGTCATTGTCATCAATTTATCCTTCGCTATTTTCTTTTTTTTTTTTTCCATTTGGGTTTACTTTTTATTTTTCTAATCATTATTCATGCTCATTGTTCAATTGACATGGCTAATTGTTAAATCCAGGATGGTAATTATTGTTATTGTTCTGATTGTATTGGCTAATTCAGCCACTGTTGTCTTTATTTGAAAATTAAATTCAATAACATTTGTTTGAACTAACAAATAAATAAATAAACAGCTTGGGCTCTGTGAGTTTGGTGTCCTGGGGTATTGGAGACCTGGAGGTGTATTTTCAAAGCACTTAGACGTACAAAATTACATAATAACCTATAGACCTTTGTATAAATGCTTTGAAAATGAGACCCAAAATCTCAGTGTATAAAGGAGCAAGCTTTGCCACAGTAAGGGGTCCTTTTACTAAGGTGCGCCGAAAAACGGCCTGCGCTGGGGTAGAGACGTGTATTGGACGTGCGCAGGTCAATTTTTCAGCGCACCTGCAAAAAAGGCCTTTTTTTTTTCCTTTTTGGCCGAAAATGGATGTGCGGCAAAATGAAAATTGGCGCACGTCCATTTTGGGCCTGAGACCTTACCGCCACCCATTCAATTAGCGGTAAGGTCTCACGCGTTAACCGAGTGGTAATCGTCAGCGCGCATACAATGCCGATTACCACCCGGTTAATGCCGCATGCTGGAAAATAAAATGTATTTTCCTGTGCGCGTAAAAAATGAAATTACCTCCCGGGCCACGTGGTAGCTGGGCGGTAGTTCTGAATTGGCGTGCATTGGGCATGCGTAGGCACCTATGCGGCTTAGTAAAAGGGCCATAAATAGTGTTGCACTGAGGGCTGTTTAAATTATTTTCTGTGTCTGATACTGTGCTGTACTGATATGTTTTATCTTATCACCACAGCTGCCGAGTTACCCATTTCAGGAGAGAGAGATACTTTTTGGCTGTCATGGATTTCTGCCATCCTCATCCTTTGGGATCTAAGTTTCAAACTAGGACTAGCTACAAAGTCTCCCTCCTGGAATGGGTAACGTGGCAGCTCTGTGTCCATTGCTCGAGGGTGGCCCCTGTACGGGGTGGGATCTTGCTGAGGCCAGGTCGTGAGCAATGAAATGTGCTCGTAAGTGGGAAGAAACAGGACTTTGGCGGACGGATACGGAGAAACCAGTATAACACCCACATATGCCCAGATATAACCTATATACACCCAATTAACAAACAGCGGTATAACACAAGAAATAAATAATCATAGACACTGCGGTAAAGGGGAGAAGTGTAAGAACAGCGTTGCTATTTGTGTCGAAAGAAAAGAGATCTTTAATACCCACAAATTCTATCAGAGACCAAGAAAATATAGAGGAAAGATACAAAAAAACATCCCTGATGCAAACAAGTAAAACAGGTGTTTATTGCATAGACACAATTTTTCCTAGTACTCATTTATCCCTCCCCTTATCTTGCTTGGGTCCTCCACTGTGTTTCTGGGACATTTCTGTGCTGACAAATATGTACTTTCGATTCCATCAGAAAGGGTTTCCAGTATCCTCAAAGGGCCCTTGATGATTACCTGTTTTATTTATTTGGCTTTAGATGCCAAGTTACCCAGTTCAGGAACTACAATCCCCCACACTGCTTTGGGATGTAAGCTGAAAACCAGGACTGCCTCAAAATCTCCAGCCTGGGACTGGGTAACTTAGCATCTTTGAGGACACCTTTTCAGTAGTATCTCAAGGTCAGTGACATTCAGCCCCAGGAGGGCTCGCAATCGGCTTGTAAGTTACCCAGTTCCAGGAGGGAGATTTTTAGGCCAGTCCTGGATGTCTGTCAGCCTCATCCAGATGCATTATGGGACCTGCAGCACTGATTTTTTTTTTTTTTAAACAAATGCCACACTGCTGTAGGATGTAAGTTTTAAAAACCAGGACTGATAAAAATGTCTCCCTCCCGGAACTAGGTAATTTGGCAACTCTGTAGGTTTGTACCTGAAGCAGTAAGTGACTTGCCTAAGATCAGAAGGAGCAGCAGTGAGACTTGAACTGGCTCCCCTGGTTGTCAGACCTGTAGTCTAGCCCAGTGTTTTCCAAGTCGGTCTTGGATTAACCCCTTGTCATTCAGGTTTTCTGACTATCCACAATGAATATGCATGAGATAAATTTGCATGCACTGCCTCAACTGCATGCAAATCTAACACATAAATATTCATTGTAGATATCCTGAAAACCCGAGGGGACTAGGTGTGCCCTGAGGATATACATGTGGGTGGAGTCAGAGTGTGAGCGTGTCTTACACGTGTAGTTTATAGAAAGCTATAAATTATGTGCATCACAACATAGTGTAAGAGGATGCACCCAAGCCGACATACGCTAGTATTCTGTAACCGAATCTTGGCACCAAGATGCTGTTACAAAATTAGCACTAAGCGACAGAGCATAATTTTAGAAACTTTTTTGTTGGAAATGGGGCTCTTCTGAGTCTAATATTCCAAAAAAGCTGGAACCCTAAATTTATGCCCCCTCAATCCTTTTCCTCCTTTCCTGAAGTTACTATAGAGGAAACTACACTTCTCCTTTCTTCCTCAAAATGTACCACCTGTTCCTCTGATCCCATTCCCACCCACCTTCTTAATGCCATCTCACCTGCTCTTATTCCTTTTATCTGTCACGTTCTCAACATCTCACTTTCCACTGCAACTGTCCCTACTGCCTTTAAACATGCTGTGGTCACACCTCTCCTTAAGAAGCCTTCACTTGACCCTACTTGTCCCTCTAATTACCGACCTATCTCCCTCCTCCCTTTTCTCTCCACCGCTGCCTTGATTTTCTCTCCTCACATGCTATTCTTGACCCACTACAATCTGGTTTTCGCCCTCTCCACTCAACCGAAACTGCGCTTACTAAAGTCTCCAATGACCTATTACTTGCTAAATCCAGAGGTCAATATTCCATCCTCATTCTTCTTGATCTTTCCGCTGCTTTTGACAGTGTCGATCACAGCATACTTCTCGATACCCTGTCCTCACTTGGATTCCAGGGCTCTGTCCTTTCCTGGTTCTCTTCCTACCTCTCCCTCCGCACCTTTAGTGTTCACTCTGGTGGATCCTCTTCTACTTCTATCCCTCTGCCTGTCGGCGTACCTCAGGGTTCTGTTCTTGGTCCCCTCCTCTTTTCTATCTACACTTCTTCCCTTGGTTCATTAATCTCATCCCATGGCTTTTCCTACCATCTCTATGCTGATGACTCCCAAATCTACCTTTCTACCCCTGATACAGTGGCGTACCTAGGGTAGTTGACACCCGGGGCCGGTCATTTTTTAACCCCCCCCCCCCCCCCAAATCCAGTACTAGGCAGACCGAGAATACAAAACACTCAGGACCTATAGAGCAATTCTACCATACCATAAGCAGTCATTTCTACGAGTCACACAAGGAAAAGGAAAGCATCTTAAACACTTCAGTGAGCACTAGAACAACAATTCACCTATTGTAAAATGAAAACAGACAGATTAGTACAGATCGTCGATCCTGCACAGTCAATGCCAATTGAAAGCCATGTCTTTTTCACAAACACAGATACACCCTAATCCACTATAGAATAAGTAATCATAAACTTTCTATTTAGACAAAAATTAAACTGAACCCCCGATGCCAGACTCTGCATACAATGCAACACCACAGAAACAGAAAATGTCTCCTAGTACTGTGCAAAATATAAAGACAGCAGATGTAAATTTGAAAAAACTAACAAATACTAATCACCACTTTACAAATTAACAAATAGAAATAAAACAAATACAGAAAATAAAATAATACCATTTTATTGGACTAATACATTTAGCTTCCAGAGGCCAAAATCTCCTTCCTCAGGTCAATACAGTATAGTGCCTTTACAGTATCCTATCCTGACCTGAGGAAGGGGGTTTTGTTCTCTGAAAGTTAAGTCAAAATGTATTAAAATGAGTCCAATAAAAAGATTACCTTATTTACATGTTCTATTTATAAACAACACAGCTACAATACTATATCCTAAAGCAAAATAATAAAAATATATATTTACAGTTTGTTGTCTCTGGTTTCTGCTTTCCTCATCTTCTTTTCACTGTCTTCTTTCCATCCAGGATCTGTCTTTGCTCTCTCTCTGCCATCCAGTGTCTGCCCTCTCTAATGTCCCTTCCATCCACTGTCTGCCCTCTCTCTCCCTTCCATCCACCATTTGCACCAGTCTGCCCTCTTTCTCTCTCCTCCTTCCACCCACCATCTGACCTTTCTCTCTGCCCCTTCAATCCGTCTGCCCTCCCTCTCCCATCCATCCAGGGTCTGCCCTCCCTCATGCTCCCCACTTCCTTCCAGGGTCTGTTGTCCCCTCTCTCTCTGCCCCCCCCCCTTTTCAGCCCCCAGTTCCACCTGCCCCTAGTTCCAGCCCCAGCCCACATCTCCCACCGGCCCCCCTTTTCAGCCCCACTATCCCACCAGTCCCCAGCCCTTTTCTCCCATCAGTCCTGAGCTTCAGCCCCCAGCCACTTCTCACTGCCCCCTTTTCAGGCCCTAGTTTCAACCCCAGCCCTTTTCTCTCACCAGTCCTGAGCTTCAGCCCCAGCCAGTTCTCCCTGTCCCCTTTAAAGCCCACAGTTTCAGCCCCTGCCCCGTTTCAGCCCACAGTTCTAGCACTAGCCCCCTTATCTCAAATACCCTCCTTTTCAGCCCCCAGTTCCAGCCCCCTTCATCCACCACATGCTTTGCAACCCCCCTTTTCAGCCCCAGACCCATTCTCCCACCTGCCCCAGGCATGGACCCATTCTCCCACCTGCCCCCTTGTCGGACCCCAGTTCCAGCTTCAGACCCCTTCTCCCCTCTGAGCACCCCTCTCAGCTCCCCCACCCCTCCCCAGTTCCCTTCTCCCCTCTGCGAACCCCTCTAAGCTCCCCCACCCCTCCCCAGTTCCCATGTCCCCTCTGCGAACCCCTCTGAGCTCCCCCACCCCTCCCCAGTTCCCTTCTCCCTTCTGCGAACCCCTCTGAGCTCCCCCACCCCTTCCCAGTTCCCTTCTCCCTTCTGAGAACCCCTCTGAGTTCCCCCCACCCTTCCCCAATTCCCTTGTCCCTTCTGCGAACCCCTCTGAGCTCCCCCACCCCTCCCCAGTTCCCTTCTCCCTTCTGCGAACCCCTCTGAGTTCCCCCCACCCCTCCCCAATTCCCTTCTCCCTTCTGCGAACTCCTCTGAGCTCCCCCACCCCTCCCCAGTTCCCTTCAACCCTCTGCGAACCCCTCTGAGCTCCCCCACCCCTCCCCAGTTCCCTTCTGCGAACCCCTTTGAGTTCCCCCCACCCCTCCCCAATTCCCTTCTCCCTTCTGCGAACCCCTCTGAGCTCCCCCACCCCTCCCCAGTTCCCTTCTCCCTTCTGCGAACCCCTCTGAGCTCCCCCACCCCTCCCCAGTTCCCTTCAACCCCCTGCGAACCCCTCTGAGCTCCCCCACCCCTCCCCCACCCCTCCCCAGTTCCCTTCAACCCTCTGCGAACCCCTCTGAGCTCCCCCACCCCTCCCCAGTTCCCTTCTGCGAACCCCTCTGAGTTCCCCCCACCCCTCCCCAATTCCCTTCTCCCTTCTGTGAACCCCTCTGAGCTCCCCCACCCCTCCCCCAGTTCCCTTCTCCCTTCTGCGAACCCCTCTGAGCTCCCCTCACCCCTCCCCAATTCCCTTCTCCCCTCTGAGCTCCCCCACCTCCTTCTCCCATCTGAGCCCCCCCCTCCGTTGAGAGCGACAGAGCCCTCTTCTCCTGCCACCATCCTGCGTTTTTTTTTTAATCCATGCAGCGACGCAGGCAGCGCCTCGTGTCTGCCCTGCTGTGTGCTGTCAAAAAAGAAAATCGCTTCGCCGGCGTCGGGCCTTCTCTCGCTATGTCCTGCCCTCGAGGAAATAGGAAGTTACCTCAAAAGTGGGCGGGACATAGCGAGAGAAGGCCCGACGCCGGCAAAGCGATTTTCTTTTTTGACAGCACACAGCAGGGCAGACACGAGGCGCTGCCTGCGTTGCTGCATGGATTTTTTTAAAAATGCAGGGTGGTGGCAGGAGACGATGGAGCACCCCCCCACCCGCCGACACCCGGGGTGGACCGCCCCCACCGCCCCCCCTTGGTACACCACTGCCCTGATATCTCACCTTGCATCCAAACCAAAGTTTCAGTGTGCTTGTCTGACATTGCTGTCTGGATGTCTCAACGCCACCTGAAATTAAATATGACCAAAACCGAGCTTCTCATTTCCCCCCCAAACCCAACTCCCCGCTCCCCCCCATTTTCTATTTCTGTTGATGGCTCTCTCATTCTCCCTGTCTCCTCAGCTCGAAACCTTGGGGTTATCTTTGACTCTTCTCTTTCCTTCTCTGCTCATATCCAGCAGATCGCCAAGACCTGTCGTTTGTTTCTTTACAACATCCGTAAAATCCGCCCCTTTCTTTCCGAGCACTCTACCAAAACCCTCATCCACACCCTTGTCACCTCTCGTTTAGACTACTGCAATCTGCTTCTTGCTGGCCTCCCACTTAGTCACCTCTCCCCTCTCCAATCGGTTCAAATCTCTGCTGCCCGTCTCGTCTTCCGCCAGGGTCGCTTTACTCATACTACTCCTCTCCTCAAGTCGCTTCACTGGCTCCCTATCCGTTTTCGCATCCTGTTCAAACTTCTTCTACTAACCTATAAATGTACTCACTCTGCTGCTCCCCAGTATCTCTCCACACTCGTCCTTCCCTACACCCCTTCCCGTGCACTCCGCTCCATGGATAAATCCTTCTTATTTGTTTCCTTCTCCACTACTGCCAATTCCAGACTTTGCGCCTTCTGTCTCGCTGCACCCTACGCCTGGAATAAACTTCCTGAGCCCCTACGTCTTGCCCCATCCTTGGCCACCTTTAAATCTAGACTCAAAGCCCACCTCTTTAACATTGCTTTTGACTCGTAACCACTCGCCTCCACCTACCCTCCTCTCCTCCTTCCTGTACACATTAATTGATTTGCTTACTTTATTTTTTGTCTATTAGATTGTAAGCTCTTTGAGCAGGGACTGTCTTTCTTCTATGTTTTGCAGCGCTGTGTACGCCATGTAGCGCTATAAAATGCTAAATAGTAGTAGTAGTAGTAGCCAAACTTAGGAGCGGGAAATCTAATGATGTGGGCTACCATTAAGAGGGTTATTCTACCATAAGTTGTGCTATTTTAGCACAGATCCCATTTTATGCAGTGAGACCTAGTTACTAATACCTGGGGTTAACATAAAATAACATGTCTTAATGGTAGCCTACGTTGATAACTTCCCCCCTTAACTAAAGAAACAAGAAATGTCTCTAGAAATGGAAATCACTGCTATATGTAATAAAAGCCAAATATAGGACATTCAAGCCATTGTGACATCACGAGGTTGGCTTAGGCATTGGTGGAATGAGGCATTATGACATCACAATATCAGAAGTGAGAAAAATATAGAGCAATCAAATCATTGTGACACTGGTTGACAGGCATTGGTGGAATGAGGCATTATGATATCACAATATTGGAAGTGAGAAATAGAGCAATCAAATCATTATGACATCACTGATGAGGTTGACTCGGGCATTGGTGGAATGAGGCATTATATCACAATATCGGAAGTGAGATAAATATAGAGCAATCAAATCATTGTGACATCACTGATGAGGTTGACAGGCATTGGTGGAATGAGGCATTATGACATCACAGTATCAACTGGTTACCAGAGACTTAAACTCTTCAACTAATGCCCAGATGATCAAAAGTAAAGATGGTCGCTAGAGGCCTGCATTTGCCTGTGCCCCAGGATCACAGCCAGCGAGTGCGTGAAACGAGCTCGCTGGCTCTGACCGCTAATTGCATGCAAATGCATGCAAAGGTGGGTCTCCCACATTCATCCCTAATGATCAGTGGGCAGTGCACCAAACAAGGGTGCTGCTCCTGCGGCAAACCCTATGCCAGCTCGGAGCTGACATTAGGGTTTGCCGAGCAAGGGAAGAATGGGGGAGATCATACAACATAGCCCTGGTGGTCCAGTGGACCCCAGATCCCCCAGACCCCCAATACATGTAGGAGCCTGGAGGTCTGGTGGACCCCCAGACCCCTCACCCCCCTACACATAATTCCCCCCCCCCCCCCCCCCACAAATTACATGATCTGGGCAGGGCTTAACTTCCATATAAGGTGCTTAACTTCCATTTAAGGGAGTTTCTTCCTTATATAGAAGTAAGGCCCTGCCCAGTGCATCCTAGTCCCTCCTCTTCCTACTTTAAGTTACTACAGGAAGGAAGGGGGTTGAGTTGGGGGGACCCCCCATTGCTAGACCACCAGGGGCTAGCTATTGGGGGGGGGGTTGGGACATGTCGGGCCCCCCTATCGTGAGTTCCACTGGACCACCACAGCATTCGGGGGATCGTGTGGGGGTATGTGCTCGGGGGGGGGGGGCTAAGGGGCCTGGGGGTCCGTTGGACCTCCAGACCCTTGTGTTTGGCAAGATGGGGGGCATGGATGTCCACCGGACCACCAGGGCTTTAGGTTTGACAGGCCCGGGAGAAAACCCCGGACCTGTCAAACCTCTTCTGTGGGAGGATTGTGCCTTCAGCCCAGGCACAATCCTCCCACAGAAGTCCCCCTATTATCAACGGTAATAACGCACATACATTTGCATGTTATTAGCATTGATCATTGGGGAGCTCATTTCCTGCACTGTTGATCTGATCATGAGGAGTGTGGGGGGGAGTTATCAATGTGGGCTATAGTTAAGATGGGTTATTTTTTACCATAGGGTGTCATCAGACATAGAGACGTATCACGCACAGAGATATAAGACATGTACAGACACAGAGATTTCACACATGTACAGATAACAGACACAGGGCTACAACCCTACAGACACATTATAACGGACAGAGATGTATAACACTCACAGATATAACACATACAGACACACGTACACTGAGAGATGCCATCATGCTAGGCACACACACACATCCACCCCCCGCCCCCAACCCCTTACCTTAGGCCGATTGGCCGCCTGCTCTGTCTGTCCATCCATGCCGGGGCCCCTCCCCTCCCCTTCCTGCTTCTCCCTCCCTCCCTGATTGAGCTGGGCTGGAGGCAGCGAGAGTAGCGCCTTGGGGAAGGGGCTCCGGCAGCAGCATCTTGAGCATCTCCCGGACCGCCACTGCGGCCGCTCATCCTCGCCCTCTCCGCAGCCGCACGAGGCTCCGGCTCCCCCCTGCCCAGATCCTCGTCTTCCCTCCCCATCATCCCGGTGTGCTGGGCCCTGCACATACCCAATCTTCAGATCTGCAGCACAGGAGGGGGAGGGGAGCCCTTAGCTCCCCTTCCTCTTCCCCTTCCCAGGGACTGTCAGAAAAGAGACAGCACCCCCCCCCCTTCCTGCATCTACGCCCATGAAATAAAGCCAATCTCCCCCTCCTCCAGCTCAGAAAGAGGAATAGCCCCTGACATCCTCTAGCTCTCTGGTTCACATCAGGTTCGGGGGTTGGGGGTCTCGCTCTCCTCCCCAGCCCCCACCCGTGGACACCCTCACAAAAGCACGGAGGACGGACAGATTGGAGATTTTCCGAAAGTGACATCCTGGCAGGAGACAGGAGAGAAAGGTAAGACTGATCCGGGGGTGGGGTGGGTCCAACTCTCTGCTGTGGGATTTGGAAGTGGCAGGGGTTGGATGGATGCTTAATTTACCTGGCAGAGGGTCCTTCTGTTTTCTGGGGGGGAGGGGAGGGGGTGGAAGTGCTTCTTATCCCCCTCACTGAAGCCTATGATTATCAGGACTGACCTGAGCCCAGGCCTCTGCAGCACACTTTCCATTGTGCCCCCTTCCCTACAGCATGCTGTCCGTGGTGCCCCCTCCCCTGCAGTATGCAATCTATGGTGCCCCCTCCTCTGCATCTGGCTGTTCACAGTCCCCCCTCCTCCACATTACACTGTCCACGGTGCCCCCTCCCATGCTGCGTACTGTCCTCAGTTCCCCTTCCCCCTCAGTGTGCTGTCTATAGTGACTGTCCCCTAATAATCATTTAGGGGATCACACCTGGAAAATGATTGGGGGGTTGTAAGGTGGGAGAAGGGAAATGCAGTCAGCACATCTTGAGCCTTCTGGCCCTCTGGGTTTTTAAAAGGGGAACAAGAGACAGGGGTGAATCCATGGTGTTCTCTCTCACCCATGACCCCTCCCATAGAAAGGATGGGCAGAAGACCTCCAGACCCAACCAATGCTGTGCCCACTCTCCATCCCTGAAAATCCTCTGTGCCTATCCTAAGGTTTACTCCTGACCCACTCGCTCCCTCACCACTGAGAATCCTCAGTGCCCATCTCAAGGTTTACCCCTCACTCCCCCATCACTGAGAATCCTCAGTGCCCATTCCAGGCTCTAACCCTGAGACCTGACTGCTGAGGATCCTCTCTGCTTTACCTGTCACTATTGAATGGTGATTTATAGCATGGATGTATATAATGCCTTGAGCGTCATCCTGTTCCCCTTGTACAGTCACTTGTCCCTGTCGTCTCTGACATTCTGGCGGAGCAGGGTACATTGATTCATTTTATCTGTCTATATACACTTTCCTTCCCACTCCAGGGATATGCATGTTGGTTTATGTGTGTTTGGATATGTAGGTAGCTCAGTGTGTGTGTGAACAGAATACTGTTAAGTAAAATGTTGATTTAAGACCGTTAGCCTGTGACTGTGTCCGATAAGTGCTTCTCATTGCCCAAACTGATAAAGCAGGCCTAATAATATTATGTCTGCCTGCTGGTGATGCAAACTGGTTGACTGGCAGTTTTATAATATTATAAGGCACAGGAGACACTCTCTCTTTTATGGTATAAGATACAGTGTTGAGCTGTCTGGTGGGTAGGTGCTTTGAAATGTTGTTGGGTGTTGTGGATACCCTCTTATGGTATAAGAGACAGTGTCTTGTGCTGGCTGATCAATAGGTGCTTTGTAATATTTTGGGTTCTGTGGATATTCTCTTATGATAAAAGTGACGGTATCTTGTGCTGGCTGGTGGGTAAGTGCTTTGTAATGTTGCGTGTTGTGGATACCCTCTTATGGTATAAGAGATGGTGTCTTGTGCTGGCTGGTTGATAGGTTCTTTTTAAAATTTATTTTGATGTATTTATTAGGATTTATTTACCACATTTTTGAAGGAATTCACTCAAATGTACAGTAAGAATGAGCAGGGACCGTCCTTCTTGTTAATTTTGTACAGCGCTGCGTAACCCGAGTAGCGCTCTAGAAATGTTAAGTAGTAGTAGTAGTAAATCAAACATGAGCAATTACAGCAGTAAAATATTCAAATAACAATACAAAGTATGGCATAGTTTACTACTTACAGTGTCAACACAATACGTAATAGAACATTTTAATTGACAATAAAAGGTATAAGCAAAGATGGAACATATAGATAGGTAAGAGAATAAGGGGACTAATTTAAAGAAAGGTGCATTTGAGGTCAGAGAGATGGTTAAATATTATCTCAGCTACAGTAGGAATGGATAAACATTCCCTGCTGCAGTATGTACTTTGTAATGTGGTTGGGTGTTGTGGATACCCCCATATGGTATGAGACAGTGTCTTGTGCTGGCTGGTGGGTAGTTACTTTGTAATGTTGGGTGCTGTGGATACCCTCTTACAGTATAAGAGACAGTGTCTTGTGCTGGCTGTTTCGGTAGGTGCTTTGTAACGTTGTTGGGTGTTGTGGATACTCTCTTATGGTATAAGAGACATTGTCTTATGCTGGCTGATCAATAGGTGCTGTAATGTTAGGGACCTCAGATACACTCTTATGGTGTAAGAGGTGATATCTTGTGCTGGTTTGATTGATAGGTGCTGTGGATACCCTATTATGATATAAGAGATGATGACTAGCACCAGCTGATTGATAAGTGCTTTCTAATGGGTGTTGTGAATACCCTCTTATGGTATAATAGACGTTGCTGTCATTTTGTTAGGGAGCTCAAATAACTTCTTATGGTATAAGAGACGGTGTCTCTTGCTGGCTGGTTGATAGGTGCTTTGTAATATTAGGATCTGTAATACCCTGTTGCGACATATGTCATTTTGTGCTGGCTGGTTGATGCAGGCTTCCTATACTGTTTCTCCTATTATAAGGACTGTATTTGTATCAGTATTAATGCTTTGCTCTGGCCGGTTTGCAAATTCACAGCTGACTAGATTTTGCTGTTCTGTTTGGATTTGTTAAATAGGTCATGTTTGTACCTCATGGCCTTCCTTAGCTCTGTAAAATTCCTGTTTCCCAGCTAGAGCTGAGCATTTGGGAAAGCTCGCTCAGGTCCACTGACCCCAACTACCCCCCCCCCCTCACCCCATGCCAGACTCCCAGGAAGAGTGGCTGGTGAATGAGGAAGTGACTCTGAATGCTGAACAAGCAAGAGAGCTCGTACAGGATGAAGCCTAATCCCCTCTCTTCTACTCATTCTCTGGGGAGTTAGAACCAAGCACAGGAAGGTAACAGGACACGCCTCGCAGTCACATGCAAAGAATTTAGTTTAATATATGAGCAGAGTGTTTCTTTTGGTTTGTTTTACAGTTCCATAAATTGAAGACTCAGACTTACGATCAAAGAATACAATACAGAAATGGGACAGGACTCGGGCAGGGCTCATAAAATGGCCAGCTCGGTTTGTTAACCAATAAATAGCAAACCAGATTATTAATACTTAGGAATGCTCACGGAGACTCAGGAGAGCAAGGGATGGAGTATCTGCAGGTTAACAGCTGAAAGCTTGGGAGCCGAGCCAAGTCTTGAGACCTTTCTGGAAGGAGGGATAAGTACAAACAGTTCTTAGAGGGATGGGCCGAGGTAGCCAACTCAAGGCGTATCTCTTTGAGAGGTGAGGTAGCAGTCGCGGGGGCTTAAATTGTGAAAAACGAAAAGTTGTGGCTAACCTTGGGAGAGATCGACTATGCAAGCAGAAGAACAGGAATCCTCGGAGTCTCAAAGATACGCCAAGCGCAGCGAAGGTGATGACGTCGAAGATGTACGGGATGTTTATTTAAACATCCAGTGACTCGACACGAGTCGCGTTTCGGCCACAGTGGCCTGCATCAGGAGGCTTCGGTCGGACGTTTATTGAACTCAGTAGTTATCCGATCACAGCGATGGATTGTAATACACTCAACTGAGATATTACTATGCAGTAATACAAGGACAGACCGCTCGAAATTGTAAGGGTTCATGTCGTGAGAGATTTTCTTGTGTACAACTGTTTGGTGGTATTTTCCCACGGTTTGTTCTTGTATTAACCCATAGTAACATCTCAGTTGAGTGTATTTATTTATTTTATTTATGACATTTGCATCCCACATTATCTCAAATACGATTCAAGTTCAATGTCACCCACAATATAACAGAAGTAGAACTGGCTGATTACATATATAAATACAAAATTACTAATAACAGCATAACAAGAAATCCTGATCATATATCATGTTTGGAATGCATAGGATAGAATGTGAATATGGACAATGTTGTTGTTATTGCAGGTTTAGTTAGAGGGTTAGTTATTTCTGTTGTTAGAGGTCGATCTTATCAATAGTTTACGAAATATGAGATAGACTTTAGTTTGACAGTTGTTTGGGCAAAGTTAAATCTGGTTGTACTTTGGTATGAAAATCCAGCATTGTGAATAGTTTTATATTTGATTTTATTACATTGAGGGAAGTGTAATACAAGAAAGTCTCCGGATGATTTTTTTAGCATTGAGTGTTGACAGCTCTGTAAGATTCTGCATGTAAGATGGGGATGAACCATAAATTATTTGGTGGGTGAATGCACATAATTTGAAAGTAATGTGTGAACTTATAGGTAGCCAGTGCAGTTTGAGTAGAAGCGGGGTCACTTTGGAGTATCGGGTAGCTTTAAGTACAAGATGAGCTGCTGTGTTTTGAGCAGTTTGTAATTTTCTGATTAAGTCCTGCATAGACCGTATTGCAGTAATCAAATTTTGATAGTACCAAGGATTGAGTTAATGATCTGAAAATTGTGTTTTGAAAATAAGGTCGTAATCTTTTTACTGTCCATAGTGACTGGAAAACATTAGACACTAATTTGGATACTTGTAGTTCAAATGAGAGATGTTGATCAATCATTATTCCCAGGATGCTCCAGTGGATAAGTTTTGTTATCAATAGTAAAAGTAGAAGAAGTATTTGGTCGGTGAGGGTTTGTTAGTGTTAAGAATTTGGTTTTCTGTCTGTTAAGTTTCAGTTTGAAATTCTTTTCCCATGATTCCATTAGTTCTAAGCCTGATTTTCTATTGGTTAAGATTTCTTCAATATTTTTGTCAAAAGTGACATAGATTGTAACATCATCGACCTACACGAAACAGTTGAAACCATTTGATTCAAGTAGATAACCTAGAGGCGTCATCATTATATCAAACAGGATGGGGGACAGAGGAGAGCCTTGTGGCACCCTGCAATTAGGGGACCAGGGAGCTGAAATGAGGCCTGGTTGTTTTACTTGGTAGAATCTAGAGGTGAGAAAGCCCTCGAACCACTGAAGAACATTGCCGGATTTACCAATATAATCTAACAGATTGAGTAGAATGTCATGGTTCACTGTATCAAAAGCTCTGGACATATCAAGTTGTAAGATGATGATCTTTCTGCCTTTACTTAGCTCTTTTTTAAAGTTTGGAATAAGCGTTGTTAGGACTGTTTCGGTGCTGTAAGAGGACCTGAAACCTGATTGGCTTGCATGAAATATCGAGAATGAGTTAAGATAGTCCATGAGTTGTTGGGTAACCAGGCCTTCCATTACTTTAACTAACAGTGGGAAAGAGGCTACAGGCCTGAAGCTGGATTGTGGATTTTTGGGAATGGGGGTTAGGATTATTTTTCCATTTTTTGAAGGAAAAATTCCATGAGATAGCATAAATGTTGTATTTGATTGCAAGCATTGTAGGAACTGTCCAGGAGCTGATTTTAAGAGGTAGCTGGGACATGGGTCAAGTATACATTGAGAAGATGCATATTTTAGTAAGTAGTGCTTGACTGAGTCTAATGTTGGTTTGGAGAAGGAAATCCATATTCTGTCTGCAGGAAGGCAATTGGGAGATGTGGCAGATATATTGAAATGATCTGTGACTGGATTTGTAGAACCTTTCGGGTCATTCCTGATTTTGACAATTTTCTGTTCAAAATAATTTGCTAGTTGGTCAGCAGAAGGAGCCGATTCATTGCCAATAGTTAGGGGTTGTGTATTTAGTAGATGGTTAACTAGGGCAGAGAGTTTCCTAGTATTTAGAGAGAATTGGCCAATGTATTTGGCATAATGAGATGTTTTGGCTTTTTTCATTTTATTTTTGCACTCTCTTAATGATTCTCTCCAATTTTCCCAATTCAGTTTGGTTTTTGATGTTGGACCATAATCTTTCCAGGTGTCTGCAGTTTCTTTTTGCGTTAAGGACGTCCTCTGAAAACCAGGGTGAGATTTTCTTGGTGGGTCTGAATTTTGTTTTCATTGGTGCTATGTCGTTAAGCACAGTTATACATAGGTTGTCCCAGGTGTGGTTAAAGTCATTCCTGAGTGAAGATGTGAGGAGTGGTCTACCGGGATATTGAACCAAAATTCTTGAAAGTAGACTTTTTGTTTTTTTATAAATGTATTCGGGTTATTTTCTTTCAGATTAAGTGTGAAATTTAATTTAAAATGGTCTGACCAAGGTGTTGGCAACCATGAGATGTCAGATATTTGAAAGTTGGTAGAATCTGTGAATCTATGAGCTAGAATGTCAAGTTGGTGACCTTTGTTGAGAGTTGTGTTGGTAAGTGAGTAAGAAATGTTAAAATTCCAGGTATTAAGGACATTTAAGAAGCTTTTGGTATTGGGATCATTCTGTTTGTCCAGATGTAAGTTAACGTTTCCCTCTAGTATGACATTGTCTCAATTGATGCATGTGTTAGATATGAATTCAGTGACATCCTCTTCCGCTTTATTCCAGTTTCCTGGTGGGTGATATTGTAGTAGTAAGTTGATACGTTTGGATAATGATTCGTCTAAAATGTTACATGAGACTGCTTCTAGATTGGGGGATTGTAATCTTAGAATTGGATTGACATGATAAGGATAATCCATTGCTATATTTGGATAACTAGTGAGTTCAATAACCAACCAACTGAAGCCTCCTGATGCAGGCCGAAACACGACTCATGTTGAGTCATTGGATGTTTAAATAAACATTTTGTACATCTTGAACATCGTCTAGCTTCTTTTTGTCACCTTCGCTGTTCTTGGCGTGACCTTGGGAGACAGTCATAAAGACCAGGGGTACGATTCTAAATTTGATTCTGCATGCAATGGGAAGCTGTTGAGGGACAGCCAAGAGAGGGTTGCATGGTCAAAGCTCAGTCCCCATCGTTACCGCTGGTCCTCGTCCCTGTGTCATTCTCTACTAGGAACCCTCTCTATGGAACTGTCTACCAACAAGTTTAAGATCGGAACACAGGAAGAGTTAAAACTTTCTTTCCCCCCCCAAACTCTGACATACGACTCAACCTGTATTTAACCCAAAGATTTCCCCATAAAAACCATGGTTTTATCCAATGGCCATTGTAAAATGCTTCTCACAGCCTACTGTACAGTCCAGTACATATTTTGTACACCACAAAATTATTGTAACACGCATCGCAACCATAAGCTGCCTTATACCAGCTGATCACTACTGTAAACCGCACTGAACCCGCAATGGGGATATTAGCGGTATGTAAGAATAAACTTGACATGACATGTTCTATGTCCTGTATTTTTAGGGGAAGCAAACAAAAGAGCAGATCGCTAGGTGGTATTAATCAGACTTTATTGGAGAAATAATCGCCCGACACAGACTGTGTTTCGCCCACAAGGGCTGCGTCAGGGGCTTTCAGTTGCTGTGATATGACACAGACTGTGTTTTGCCAACAAGGGCTGCGTCAGGGGCTCTAAAATAACAAACAGTAATAAAATAAATAAACCAATAACATATATAACACCACTCATAATATATATAGAAAAATAAATGTAGAAATTACTGTTTAATTATGATTATGTGTAATTTTGTTATTGCAAACGTCATGGTATCCTATGCACTTCTTTCTTTAGTTCTTTATTTTTCTACATTTATTTTTCTATATATATTATGAGTGGTGTTATATATGTTATTGATTTATTTATTTTATTACTGTTTGTTATTTTAGAGCCCCTGACGCAGCCCTTGTGGGCGAAACACAGTCTGTGTCGGGCGATTATTTCTCCAATAAAGTCTGATTAATACCACCTAGCGATCTGCTCTTTTGTTTGCTTCCACATTGGATTTTGCGGATCATCTGCCTTCTTGTTTTCTTGGACCTGTATTTTTAGGGTGCAGAAATCCAAGATAGCAGTTTATGATTCTGTGTTTGTATATTGGGGGGGGGGGGGGGGGGAGGTAGAATGATGACATTGATCTAGAATGGATAGGAGAGACACCTCAGTGTGATTATGTTTGATTATCTCAACCTAGTGAAAGAGTGTGATGAGGCAGTGAGCAGAGCCAGGGGAGTACCGGAGAGGCAAAACCAGAAATGAAAAAAGGTGATAACGCCCCTTTAGAAGGTCATTACTGAAATCTCATCTGGAATACTGTATCCAGTTTGGAAGCCCTCAAAAGGATATAGACCAGGGGTGCTGTGTCGGTCCTCGAGGGCCACAATCCAGTCGGGCTTTCAGGATTTCCATAATGAATATGCATGAGATCTATTTTCATACAATGGAGGCAGTGCACGCAAATAGATCGTTCATGTTTATTGTTTATTTACTATACCGTCGTTTATTTCAAGACAGAATCAGAACAGTTCACAAAGCAAACAGTACAGTAAACCAAGCATAAATCAATTAATGAAAAGAATGCCATTAAAAATAGGAAAGAAGACAAACACAGCTTTCTTACTAGAGAAAACAACAGAATCAGAGACAGACGGGGGAAATCCTGACCTCGAGGACTGACCTTGAGCATCCCTGATACAGACAGAGTACAGCTGAACTAGAAAAAGGCTATCGTAATGGTGCAAGGTTTTTTAATCGAAAGTCTACAACATGAAATTGAAGAATCCAAATGTATTTAACCCTGGAGAGGAGAAGAGATGAGGGATACTTAATTTTATTTAATGGAATTTCATATACCACCTTTCATTAACATCAAAATGGTTTACAAAAGTGAACTTTTATTTAACTCATATTGTAAGCCACACTGAACCCGCAAAAAGGTGGGAAAATGTGGGATACAAATGCAATAAATAAATAAATAAAAAACTTACAACAAAAAATATTAAAAACAAGCATCAGATCACACAACAACAATACAAAAACAAACAAACAAACCCAAAGGACTCAAATTGTCAGAGATACACAAGGAAAAGTCCTGGCCAGGTAAAACAATCTAAGGAGAGGCACTTCTTAAACTGAGGAACAATTAAAAAGCTGATTAAAAAGCCAGATTTTCACCCCATTGTACATTTTTGATATGAGGCCTCATGGCGGATATCTGAAGGGAGGGCTTCCAGAGACTAAAGATGCTGGAAGACGCAATCTGGGTGCCAAAATTGCTGGACAAGCAGATGAGGTAATGAATGGGGTGCTTCTCCCCTTCCTCTTCCTATGCCCTCTCCCAAAAGAGCATCCACCCCGCCTCTCAAAGACCTCCACTTCCCTGTAGAGAGCCTCCCGGGCCTTCCTGGGTGATGCCCTGCTGATTTAGAGACCATGACCTCTGGTGATAGTCTTGCAACACTGCAGTTAGAGGTCGTGGCCACCATTTTGAACCCAGAGCGGCACGAGAACTGCTGCTGCTCGCCCTGCTCTCGACCACCAGGGCATCCTTCTGGTAGGTCTGGGGAAGGGACACAGACACTACAGTGGCTGAATCGCACAGGGTACAATTAGAGCCTGCTATTGCCCTGATCAGTACACTGTATAACCAGGGAATGAGCTTTCCAGTTCAACTGTAGTAGACATCTAAAATTTTCACTAGACAGACTTGATCAGTCTGAATTTAGTGTTGGGGGGTGGGGTGGGGGAATTAAATTGGTATCTTCTGGTACATATCTCAGTGTTATTTTGGAGGAGATTGCCGACCCGGATGGCAGCGGAGGAGGATCACTATTCCCTGAGGCAACTGGTCATCAGTAGAGACCCCCAGGATGAGTCCTGGAGGATCAGAAGGTGGAAGGTCTGGGAATGATGGAGTTTTGTTGGTGGAGGTCAGTGTTAGTGGGTTGGTAGCATGGAATGTTGCTACTCTTTGGGATTGCCAGGTGTTTGCGACTTGGATTGGCTACAGTTGGAAACAGGATACTGGGCTAGATGGACCTTTGGTCTGCCCCGGTATGGCTATCCTTATGAGATTTGCATGTGAAGATTGTAGGATACAGAATGGAGAATTTGGGATCAAACAGTGCAAGTGGGTAGTGGTGTAGTAAGACTAAAATCTTAAACTTGATTCAACGTACAGCTGAGTAAGAGATGTGGTAGCCGTGTTAGTCCACTTTTAAAGGTAATCAATAGAAATAGAATAAAAGAAAATATAGAAAAGAAAATAAGATGATACCTTTTTTCTCCGAGGACAAGCAGGCTGCTTGCTCTCACGAATGGGTGACGTCCACGGCAGCCCCTCCGATTGGAGATCTTCACTAGCAACAACGTTTGCTGGCCCTCGCGTGCACATGTGCGGCCGTCTTCCCGCCCGAACGCGCTCATGTTTGCCAGTCTTCTTTTTTCCACGGCTCAGGATGGCTGTTTTTCAGTCGGTCTGTGCCCCAAGGAGACCCCTCGCGTCTTTTCGCTGCGTTCTTCCATTCAGAAGTGTCCGGTTTTTCTCTTAGTTTAAAAAAAAAAACTTCCCTTACGTCTAATTTTTTCCGGTAAGTTTCCTTTCGTTGTCGGGCGCGGCCTTTTTCGCCGCCTGTACGGGTTTTTTCTAAATTTTTTGGTGCCATTAGCCATCATTGTGAATTTTGACTTCGCCGGCGTGATTTTTCCGCCCATGTCCTCGAAGCCTGCCAGCGGCTTCAAAAAGTGCACCCAGTGCAGCCGGACTATCTCCCTCACTGACAGGCACATTTCGTGCCTTCAGTGTCTGGGGGCCGGGCATCGCCCCCAGGTCTGTACTCTCTGCCTTCTCTTAAAGAAGCGGACTCAGGCGGCGAGATTGGCCCAGTGGAATCTGTTGTTCAGGGCCTCGTCCGGTGCTTCAACGTCTTCGGTACTGAGGTCATTGTCCGGTGCGTCGACATCTGCGGTACCCAGCTCTTCTGCCAGTGATTCAGTGTCTACGATACCGAGGTCATCGGTGGTATCGATATCGTCGGAGGGTGCTTCGTCTTCCGGAGTGCAGGTGAGGGCTGTCCATTCCCCTGCTGGTGGCGGTGAGCCCTCGAGTAGGTCTCCGCCTGCCTCGAGGGCTCCTGCGGTGCAGGCCCCCCGGGATCAACCTCTTTCGAACCTGGCCCACAGGAGACGTTTGGATTCGACGTCCTCCTCTTCGGTACCTGGAGGTACCGGTGATGTGCTTCGTGCGAAGGCAAAGAAGCATCGTCATCGGTCACCTTCCAGACATGGTACCGAGAGCTCTGGGTCGCCGGTGCCACCGGCACCCAAGCGTCGACATTGGGAGGACCGCTCACCCTCCATTCAGGAGGTGTCGATGCACTCCCCTGTGGACAGCCCAGTACCGCCTCCGTGTCCTGGACAGATTCGCAGCTCGTCGCCGGTACCGGACTCCTTGCCTCTCTCGACAGCCGCTCTGAACGAGAGCCTCAGGGCCATCCTTCCAGGGATCCTGGCTGTTGCGCCCTTCTCCTCCGGTGCCGGGGGTGCTTGCGCCGCCGGTACCGACGACTGAGGCGACGGCTGGGCCGTCGTTCGTGGTGAGGTCTCCCGCGGTACCGGCATTGGCTGCCTCCCAGGCTGACTCCCTGACGACATCAATGGAGGGAGCTCCATCGCCGCCATTGCGGGAGTCTTCCTCTCGACGCTCCCACCATGGACATGTTCCTACGGAGTTGAGGCGGGCACGGCTTCGGACAGAAGTTCATGAACTGGTGTCCGACACCGATGGTGAGGCCTCGTGGGAGGCAGAGGAAGACATCAGATATTTCTCAGATGAGGAGTCTGACAGTCTTCCTTCTGATCCCACTCCTTCTCCTGAAAGACAGCTTTCTCCTCCCGAGAGTCTATCTTTCGCGGCCTTTGTCCGGGAAATGTCTACGGCCATTCCCTTCCCTGTGGTTATGGAGGATGAGCCAAGGGCTGAAATATTTGAGCTTTTGGACTATCCTTCGCCACCTAAGGAATCGTCCACAGTACCCATGCATCATGTCCTCAAAAAGACATTGCTAGCGAACTGGGCGAAGCCGCTAACTAATCCCCACATTCCCAAGAAGATCGAGTCCCAGTATCGGATCCATGGAGACCCGGAGTTGATGCGGACTCAGTTGCCTGACGACTCTGGTGTGGTGGATCTGGTGTCACATCCGTCGCTCCCTCCGGCTGCTCCTCCACGGGAAGCAAGAGCCGGCGTCCGCCATGGCGAAGACCGGCTTTCTTGAGGCCGCGGCGGGGAGCCGGGGCTCGCCGCAGTGATGGCCGCTGAGGCCGGGGGCCAGCGATCGCGGCTGCCGGACTCTCGATCGCCGGCTGTGGGGGCTGTGCTTGCGCCAGTAGGGGAAATGGCGCCGAGGCGCGATGGCCGGCGTCTCCTTCACTCTCGGGCGTGGGAACCCGAAGCTCCGCCTCAGAGGAGTTAGATTGGGAGGCCAGTACTGTGGTCCCGCCGGGGAGGTCGGACAGAGCCAATCAGAAGGGTTCTGTCGATAACCAGGTTCTGATTGGCCGGCTATGTCTACGGGGGCTGGGCGTTTGAATGCTGACAGTATTTAAGGAGCGGGCCTGAGATAGGACATTGCTTCAGGTTCTGTTTCCCGAGGCCAGTCTCCGCTTGTTCCTGTGCTCAGTTGGTTTCCTTGTACTTCTGGTTTTGACTTTTGGACTGTTCCTGGTTTTCTCTGCTAGCCACCTGCCTTGACCTTTTGCCTGATTCTGACTACGCTGTTAGCTGCCTGCCCTGAACTGTTGCCTGTTCTTGGACGTCTCCATTTCCATCTGCCCTCTTCTCTCCTGGTTCCAGTCTGGGTCAGTTCGTCAACCCCGCGGTTCCAGAAGTCCCGTTGACTGCCTGCAGCTGGGGGCTGAACCCTTGGTGAACGGTGGTCGCCGCGGGTGAAGACTTGGGGTTGCACGGCTGTCCTTTGAGGTCCTTCGGGGCCTTGCGGGACCTAAGGGCTCACCTTCCTCGTGGACAAGACATCTGGCCCTTAAGAAGGTCAAGAGTTCTAGAGAGTATGCTTCGGCGCCCCCGGGCAAAGACTCTAGAACCTTGGATTCTTTTGGGAGGAAGGCCTACCATTCTTCAATGCTCATTTCCCAAATCCAGTCCTACCAGCTCTACACGAGCATTCATATGCGGAACAATGTGCGGCAGTTGGAGGACTTGGTGGACAAGCACCCTTCTGAGCAAGCCAAGCCTTTTCAGCAGGTGGTCAGGCAGCTGAAGGCGTGTCATAAATTCCTGGCCAGGGGTGTTTACGATACTTTTGATGTCGCTCCAGGGCCGCTGCTCAAGGTGTGGTGATGCGCAGACTCTCATGGCTGCGCGCCTCATACCTGGAGAATAGGCTCCAGCAGCAGATAGCGGACTCTCCTTGCCGGGGGGATAATATTTTTGGAGAAAAGGTCGAACACGTGGTCGAACAGCTCCACCAGCAGGATACCGCTTTCGACAAATTCTCCCGCCAGACGCCTTCAGTATCTACCTTAACTGGTAGACGTTTTTATGGGGGAAGGAGGACTGTTACCTATTCTTCTAATAAGCGTAGGTACAATCCTTCCTCTCGCCAGCCTGCTGCCCAGGCCAAACCCCAGCGCGCTCGTTCTCGTCAACAGCGTGCACCTCCACAGGCCCCTGCAGCTCCCCAGCAAAAGCAAGGGACGGGCTTTTGACTGGCTCGAGCAGAGCATAGCCGCAATCAAAGTGTCCGTGCCGGACGATCTACCGGTTGGGGGGAGGTTAAAATTTTTTCACCAAAGGTGGCCTCTCATAACCTCCGACCAGTGGGTTCTTCAAATAGTCCGGCTAGGATACTCCCTCAATTTGCTCACAAAGCCTCCAAATTGCCCACCGGGAGCTTAGTCCTTCAGCTTCCAGCACAAGCAGGTACTTGCAGAGGAACTCTCCGCCCTTTTCAGCGCCAATGCGGTCGAGCCCGTGCCACCGGGGCAAGAGGGGCTGGGATTCTATTCCAGGTACTTCCTTGTGAAAAAGAAAACAGGGGGGATGCGTCCCATCCTAGACCTAAGGGGCCTGAACAAATATTTGGTTCGAGAAAAGTTCAGGATGCTTTCCCTCAGCACCCTTCTTCCCATGATTCAGGAAAACGATTGGCTATGCTCTCTGGACTTAAAGGATGCTTACACGCATATCCCGATACTGCCAGCTCACAGACAGTATCTTCGATTCCGGCTGGGAACATGGCACTTTCAGTATTGTGTGCTACCCTTTGGTCTCGCCTCCGCGCCCAGGGTGTTCACAGAATGCCTGGCTGTCGTAGCGGCGTCTCTACGCAGACTGGGAGTGCACGTGTTCCCTTACCTCGACGATTGGCTGGTGAAGAACACCTCCGAGGCAGGAGCTCTACAGTCCATGCAGATGACTGTTCGACTCCTAGAGCTGCTAGGGTTTGTGATAAATTATCCAAAGTCCCACCTTCTTCCAGTTCAAAAACTCGAATTCATAGGAGCTCTGCTGGATTCTCAGACAGCTCGTGCCTACCTCCCGGAAGCGAGGGCCGACAATCTTCTGTCCCTGGTTTCCTGGGTGCGGGCGTCTCAGCAGATCACAGCTCGGCAGATGTTGAGATTGGTCGACCACATGGCCTCCACAGTTCATGTGACTCCCATGGCCCATCTTCACATGAGATCAGCTCAATGGACCCTAGCTTCTCAGTGGTACCAAGCTGCTGGGGATCTAGAAGATGTAGTCCAGCTGTCCACCAGTTTTCTTCAATCCCTGCAGTGGTGGACAATTCGATCCAATTTGACTCTGGGACGTCCCTTCCAAATTCCTCAGCCGCAAAAAGTGCTGATGACGGATGTGTCTCTCCTGGGATGGGGCGCTCATGTCGATGGGCGCTCATGTCGTTGGTCCCTCCAGGAACAAGGTCTACAGATCAATCTCCTGGAGTTACGAGCGGTCTGGAATGCTGTAAGGGCTTTTAGGGATCGGCTGTCCCACCAAGTTATTCAAATTCAGACAGACAACCAAGTTGCCATGTATTACATCAACAAGCAGGGGGGCACCGGATCTCGCCCTCTGTGTCTGGAGGCCGTCAGAATGTGGCTTTGGGCTCGCTGGAACGGCATGTTTCTCCAGGCCACGTATCTGGCAGGCATAAACAACAGTCTGGCCGACAGGTTGAGCAGGATCATGCAACCTCATGAGTGGTCGCTTAATTCCAAAGTGGTACACGAGATCTTCCAAGCGTGGGGCACCCCCTTGGTGGATCTCTTTGCTACCCGAGCCAACCACAAGGTCCCTCAGTTCTGTTCCAGACTTCAGGCCCACGGCAGGCTAGCATCGGATGCCTTTCTCCTGGATTGGGGGGAGGGCCTCCTGTATGCTTATCCTCCCATACCTTTGGTGGGGAAGACTTTGCTGAAACTCAGACAAGACTGGGGCACCATGATTCTGATCGCTCCTTTCTGGCCGCATCAGATCTGGTTCCCTCTTCTTCTGGAGTTGTCCTCCGAAGAACTGTGGAGATTGGAGTGTTTTCTGACCCTCATTACTCAGAACGAGGGGGCGCTTCTGCATCCCAACCTCCGGTCTCTGGCTGTCACGGCCTGGATGTTGAGAGTGTAGATTTTGCCTCCTTGGGTCTCTCCTGGGTCTTGCTTGCTTCCAGGAAAGATTCCACTAAGAAGAGTTACTTCTTTCTATGGCGGAGGTTTGCTGTCTGGTGTGACAGCAAGGCCCTAGATCTTCGCTCTTGTCCTACACAGACCCTGCTTGAATACTTTCTGCACTTGTCTGAGTCTGGTCTTAAGACTAACTCTGTAAGAGTTCATCTTAGTGCGATTAGTGCATACCATTACCGTGTGGAAGGTAAGCCGATCTCGGGACAGCCTTTAGTTGTTCGCTTCATGAGAGGTTTGCTTTTGTAAAAGCCCCCCATCAAACCTCCTACAGTGTCATGAGATCTCAATGTCGTTCTCACCCAGCTGATGAAACCTCCTTTCGAGCCACTGAATTCCTGCCATCTGAAGTACTTGACCTGGAAGGTCATTTTCTTGGTGGCAGTTACTTCAGCTCGCAGAGTCAGTGAGCTTCAAGCCTTGGTAGCTCATGCTCCTTATACCAAATTTCATCATAACAGAGTAGTCCTCCGTACTTACCCTAAGTTCTTGCCAAAGGTGGTGTCGGAGTTCCATCTGAACCAGTCAGTTGTCTTGCCAACATTCTTTCCCCGTCCGCCCTGCTGAACGCCAGCTGCACACATTGGACTGCAAACGAGCATTGGCCTTCTATCTGGAGCGGACACAGCCTCACAGACAGTCCACCCAATTGTTTGTTTCTTTTGATCCCAACAGAAGGGGAGTGGTTGCCGGGAAACGCACCATATCCAATTGGCTAGCAGATTGCATCTCCTTCGCTTACGCCCAGGCTGGGCTGACTCTTGAGGGTCATGTCACGGCTCATTGTGTTAGAACCATGGCAGGGTCAGTGGCCCACTTGAAGTCAGCCACTATCGAAGAGATTTGCAAGGCTGCGACGTGGTCATCTGTCCACACATTAACATCGCATTACTGCCTTCAGCAGGATACCCGACGCGACAGTCGGTTCGGGCAGTCGGTGCTGCAGAATCTGTTCTGGGTTTAGAATCCAACTCCACCCCCCCCCCAGGCCCATTTTTATTCTGTTCCAGGCTGCACTCTCAGTTAGTTGAATAAGTTTAGGTCAATCTCAGTTATGTCCTCGCCGTTGCGAGGCCCAATTGACCATGTTTGTTGTTTTGAGTGAGCCTGGGGGCTAGGGATACCCCATCAGTGAGAACAAGCAGCCTGCTTGTCCTCGGAGAAAGCGAATGCTACATACCTGTAGAAGGTATTCTCCGAGGACAGCAGGCTGATTGTTCTCACCAACCCGCCCGCCTCCCCTTTGGAGTTGTGTCTTCCCTTGTCTATGTCTTGGCTATGTACTGGACTGGCGAACACGAACGCGTTCGGGCGAGAAGACGGTCGCGCATGCGCACGGTGCATGCGCACGCGAGGGCTAGCAAACGTTGTTGCTAGTGAAGATCTCCGATCGGAGGGGCTGCCGTGGACGTCACCCATTCGTGAGAACAATCAGCCTGCTGTCCTCGGAGAATATCTTCTACAGGTATGTAGCATTCGCTTTATTGGACTAACAATACATTTTTTGATTAGCTTTTGAAGGTAGCCCTTCTTCGTCCGATCGGAAATAAGCAAATGTTGATAGATGACAGTATATATAAGTGACCAGCTCTCCCTGTCTCTCACCTAATCCACCCCACCCTCACCCTGTCACTGAAATGCTTTGATGTGTCACTGATATATACTGTCATCTATCAACATTTGCTTATTTCCAATCTGCCAAAGAAGGGCTACCTTCGAAAGCTAGTCAAAAAATGTATTATTTATTTATTTGTTTGTTTGTTTGTTTGTTGCATTTGTATCCCACATTTTCCCACCTTTTTGCAGGCTCAATGTGGCTTACAAGTTATGTCCAATAAAAAAGATGTCGTCTTTTTTCTTTTTTTTTAGTTTATTCTATTTCTATTGATTAACATACAGTTGGCAGCCAGTGCTTGTCCTGTAACAAGGGGGATTCATGATCATGCATTCTAGCATCAGAAATCAATCGAACGATGGTGTTTTGAATAAGCTGTAGCCGCTTAATTTGATAGCGTGGACATCCTACAAGTAAGAAGTTAAAATAACCTAAGCGATTTATTACTAGTGCGTTTAAAATATATTCTGCTGGTTATTTTAGAAGCTCTATTCGCGTTTTGGACATCCTAAGTGCAGGAACTTCCAAATGCCGATTTTACATTGCTGGGTAGAGTCATCCAAAACAGTAGAATGCCCAGATGCCAAGGAGGCATGTTTTGGGCAGGACTAAGGAGAGGCTGACACTCGAACGTCCATGTCCTGGCCGTTCCCTATTACAGAAGGGGACCGAACTTCTGTGTCCATAAAGATGGACACAGAAGGTCCAGGTCACCGAAAGTTGCTCAGAATGAGCAGTTCTTCACTGGAGATATTCTGGGGGGTCAGTCCTCTGATTCCTCCGTGGTTGCCATCCCCCTGAAAACACTAGCAAGGAAAACAGGACTGTGTCACAGCTCTGGAAAAAAGTGGACGTTCATGTTACTAAAATGGCTGTTGTAGATGTTCATGGCCATCACATGGGCATCTACGTGGCCATTTTAGAACCCAAGAACTTAAATTTGGAGAGGGTAATACAGTATACACAAAAAATATACAAAGAAAAAAGCACAACTGGGCCTTCAAGCCTGAGACAACAGGAGTCTTTTATTGAGATAAAACCCGACATGGGCCGTGTTTTGGCGTAAACAATGCCTGCCTCAGGGGTCTAGGTTTAATATCAAGATATACAAGTGGGGGGGGGGGGGGGGGGGTTCAATTCCCTACCAGAGAAATATAAAATATTTTTGAATAACGCCGTTGGTCAGTTAAGACAGCCAAAGTAATTAATAAAACTCCTGTAGAACACCATCGGTTAGTGACTTTGGCGGTTTTCCCTGACCAACAGCGTTTTTTAGAAATATTTTATATTTCTCTGGAGGGGAGTTGAACCCCCTCCCCCCCCACACACACTTGTATATCTTGATATTAAATCTAGACCCCTGAGGCAGGTGTTGTTTACCATGTCGGGTTTTATCTTAATAAAAGACTCCTGTTGTCTCAGTCTTGAAGGCCCAGTTGTGCTTTTGTCTTTGTTTGCTCCTAAGTATTTATAATGGGGAGAATAGGGAGAATGAATGTTTTAGTGCAGACATCACTGAATGTGTAGCTGCTGTAGTGACCCATCGTTAGTCATGAGTTTGACATGGATGCCCTTAAACCCACCAGTGACAGGGATCCCTCCATTTCCCTAGGTCATTCATTCGGGAGCCCAGCTCCCTCCTTCAAAACGTCCTCCTGACATCTCCCTGCTGTAAGTTCAACCCGTTACCACTTGTCCTTTTCCCTAATTACGCAAGAAATGTGGAAAGTTGAGCAGGCTCCTATCCGGAGTCCTTCAGACATCTCCGGGGGGGGGGGGGGGGGGGATGACGTGAGGCTCAGACATCTCTGAAGGGTGCAGCTGGATTCTGAGCTGGAGGAGAGGAGGCAGCATTTCCTGCCTGCTTCCCTGGAGTCATAATTCAGACTCCTGTGGACCAGCAGCTCGATAAGGTGCTCGGGGGGAATGCAGCAAGGTGAGATGCTATCATGGAAAAGGGAGTTTTCATGGACTGAGAACCGCCTGCACTGTTATCACGGCCACAGGAAGGTAGAGGAGTCTCCAGATACATCCGGAGTTAATGGGCAGAAGTGAGATTAGAACTGAAACACAGGGAGATATGGTGAGCGTGTTCGTGTGTATGGTGAGGAGTCCAGACATGGTCGGTGTATATGTGTATTCTCCATTGATCAGTGTATGCGGTGACTGCTCTGCGAGAGTGCACTCTTAATAGTATTGGACACTTGAGATCTCTCTCTAGGTACTTAACCCCCCACCCCATCTCCCTCCCAGGCATTCTGGAGGTCTTTCTTCAGAGGGGAAGTGAGCTTGGAAGTCTCTCTGGGTTAACTATCTCTCTGTCTCTCTCTCTCTCTCTCTCTCTCATGCCTCCTGGAGCTCTCTGAGTACTTAACCTCTCCCCTCTTCTCTCTCTCTCTTTCTCTCTCGCTCCATCTCTCTCAGGCACACTGGAGGTCTCTTGGTACTTAACCCTCCTCTGTCTCTTTCAGCACTCTGGGGGTCCTTCTGGGTAGTTAATGCCTGTCTCTCTTTCTCTTTCTTTCTCTCTCCCCGTCTCTTTCTCTCAGGCACTCTGAAGGTCCTTCTGGATAGTTAACTCCCCCTCGTGAGGAGTAGCCTAGTGGTTAGTGGCAGCGGACCTTGATCCTGGGGAACTGGGTTCGATTCCCACTGCAGCTCCTTGTGACTGTGGGCAAGTCACCTAACCCTCCATTGCCCCAGGTACAAAATAAGTATATATGTAAACCGCTTTGAATGTAGTTGCAAAATACCACAGAAAGGCGGTATATCAAGTCCCATTTCCCTTTCCCCTCTCTCTTCCTCTTCGGCACTCTGGAGGTCCTTCTGGATAGTTAACTCCCCCCCCCCCCCCCCCTCTCTCAGGCACTCTGGAGGACTTTCTGGATACTCCACTGTCTGCTTCTCTCTAGCACTGTGGGGGGGGGGGGGGGGATCTCTCTGGATACTTAATCCTCTGTGTGTTTGTCTTTCCTGTCTCAGCAGGCACCATGGAGATCTCCGTGGGTCAGTGGATCCTCATCTTGGTGCTGATTCTGGTCCCGTTGCTGTATGAGTGGAGCGCCACCTTTAAGTACTTATGTAAAATGGCTTTCTATAACGGCTGGATCCTGCTGCTGGCCGTTCTCGCCATCCCCATCTGCGCTGTGCGTGGACGTAACGTGGAAAACATGAGGTGAGTGCAGCAGGGAGCATGGTGCTGGCTTCTAGTGACCTCTAACCTGGAACCAATACCGTTCAAAGATTTCTCTTTATGATAGACCCAGTACAAGAATTCTGGTGTTCTAGTCGAGATAAAATTAAGGCCCACACCGCTGTTTCCAAACTGGTTGGGGATTAGGCCCAGTCAAATTTCATGTAAGCGACAAACACTGTTTTTATTACAGTGGAGATATGAGACTCCATCGACGAGCCTGAACCAAGCCAAACCCCGAGTTTTGCACTGATCGAAATACAATAACACTGAGCTAACAAACATTATTTGTAAGGCTGGGTGAGGCTAATGTTTTCCAATTCACACAACTTCTCTTTTGGGCTACGTCTCCCAGTTCATTCACTAACCCGTTCTTCAGTGGGTGATGTAGATGTGAAGAGGTGGAAACTTAGTCCTGTCGCTTCACTGCTTTTACATAGGAGGCTCCATGTAGATAATCAAACAAGATCAACTTAGACTGTAAGCTCTCTGGGGCAGGCACCCACTTCCTGTTCTGACCTGGTGTTCCAGAAGCAGGTGCTGACTACAGAAATCCTTTTTAAGACATTTTTCTGCTTGTGGAGCATTTAAATTTTCACAGTATGGCCCAAATCTATCCGTCTGTGATATGGCAGGCTTAGATGCATTCCAAGTGCTGCAAATTATACAGAAATTCATCCTCTTTCCAAATAACTTTTATGGTCCAGTGGCAGCAGCCAAATGACAGGCATGACTTTGTATGTTGAGCGTTTACCATTGCTGCATATACGTAGAATTTTAAACAGACAAGTTATTTGTGCAAAGTTATATGCCTGGCCCATCACTAAAGATTCACCTTACATATGTAAATCAAAAGGCACATAATTAAATCTTAAAGTCCATGTCAAAAACATGACACAGTATCTGAGACAGAGAGTGAGTGATGTCATAGCCAGGGCAAAACCTTGGGGCGGGGACTGTGATGTCACAGCCAGTGCAAAGCCTTGGGGCGGGGACTGCAATGTCACAGCCAGAGCAAAGCCTTGGGACGGGGACTGCGATGTCACAGCCAGAGCAAAGCCTTGGGGCGGGGACTGCGATGTCACTGCCACAGCAGAAACTTAGTGGGGGGGGGGGGGGGGCGACTGTGATACTACAGCCAGAGCAGGGGGGGGGGGGGGTCTGTGATGTCGCAGCCAGAACAGAATTTTGTGGAGAGATGTCACAGCCAGAGCAGAATCTTGGGGGGGGGGGGGGGGGGGGGGCTGTGATGTCACAGCCTTGGCAGAGTATGTGGTTGAGACTTTACCAGATTCTGATACCATGACAAAGTTTATTTTGGTGATACCTTTGATTCTGGGTTTAACAACATCCCTCCCTTCCCCTCTCTGTTTCTCTCTGTCGGTTTTGCCCTCTGTCCCCATTGTCTTTCTTTTCCAGAATCCTCCGCTTCTTGCTCCTGCATATTAAATACCTTTATGGGATCAAGATAGAAGTTCGAGGCTGGGAGAATTTCAGTCTGAAGGAGCCGTATGTGGTGGTGTCTAATCACCAGAGTGAACTGGATCTGTTGGGTGAGTTAGGTCAGCCCCAGTAGTTAAAATGAAACCTGGCGCCGACACCTGAGGGGACACTTCTAGTAACATGACCCCAGGAGCTCTGATCCTGATTTATGACAGAAGTGGTCCCAGGAAGTCACACATGGGCGCTCCAGCCCTAAATACCTGAGAGGAAGGTCCCAGTTATACAGCCCAGAACTCCTCCACCCCGATAGCTCATGGCATGTTCCTAGTACTGTAGACCTGGGACCCTGTGTCCCCAGGTGGGAGTGAGAGGGACCCAATCTCAGAACGTTGACCCACAGATAAGAGCAGTGTAAACGGGGCACTTACCCTGGGCCCCCGTGCCAGAAGGGGTGGCAAGCCTCCTAGCAGGCTCTGGGGCCCTCTTGCAAATTTCTGCCCTCTGCCTCAGCTTGTCTAACACTGGCCCTGGGTAGGAGTGAGAGGGAAGTTCCAGAACTGCAGACTTGCGACCTCGGGGAGGGGAGCCACTTCCAGTAGGAGTAAGGGAGACTGTGCCTCACTGCCACCCCCCTCCCCCTATCTAATATGAATCATTATCTCGTATTCCCTCCCCAGGAATGATGGAGATACTGCCTAACCGCTGCGTGCCCATTGCCAAGAGGGAGCTGATGTATGCGGGCACAGCGGGTCTTGCCTGCTGGCTGGCAGGTGTCATCTTCATCAACCGCAAAAAGACAGATGACGCCATCAGTGTGATGTCCGAGGCGGCCCAGACCATGCTGCGTGAAGATGTGAGTGTCAACCTTGGTGGGGCTCAGGCCAGGGAAGTTTACTCACTGAGGGGTCCTTTAAGTAAGGTGCGCTGAAGAATGGGCTGCGCTAGTGTAGGCGCATGTTTTGGGCGCACGCAGATCCATTTTTCAACGGGCCTGTAAAAAAGGCCTTTTTAAAATTTTTGCTGAAAATGGAAGTGCGGCAAAATAAAATTGGCGCGCATCCATTTTGGGTCTGAGACTTAGCGGTAAGGTCTCAGGCGTAACGCGTAGAATGACGATTGCCACCCAGTTTCCGCCGCAAGCAGGGAAATAAAAATTATTTTCCGGCCTGCGTAGCAAAATCGCGTAAAAAACAAAATTACCACGCGGGCCATGCGTTAGCCGGGCAGTAACTCAGGCTTGGGAACCTTCCTTGTCTCCCAGCATAACAAAAAGTGAAAGAGAAAAAAAAAATCAGAGAAATAACAAGGATGATTCCCAGGTCCTTGTGTCATCAGTCTCAGCTCAGATTGCAGTTCTGACCTGGTGGCAGAAAGTGACAGTATCTTTGCTGCTGTTTCTCTTCTTTTCCCCTGGATCATAAGAGTTTTTCCTGCTAGTTCTTTTGTGGGAAGTCTTTAATTTTCTCTTGCTGTGTTGCACAGTGCGGAAAAAGTTGGTTTCTGTTTCTCTTTGCTCCAGAGTCGCACTGCATACATTTGGGGGTATCCAATTCAGTTTGTGTCTGTGTATTTCAATTTCTAGTTTGCTGTCCTGTGGAGAGTAAGTTTATAATATTTATTTATTTGTTACATTTGTACCCCACATTTTCCCACCTATTTGCAGGCTCAATGTGGCTTACATAGTACCGTAGAGGCTGTTGCCAATTCGGTTAATAACAGATACAGTGTATTCTCCGAGGACAAGCAGGCTGCTTGTTCTCACGACTGGGTTGACGTCCACAGCAGCCCCCACCAACCGGAACAAAACTTCGCGGGCGGTCCCGCATGCAGGGCACGCCCACCGCGCATGCGCGGCCGTCTTCCCGCCCGTGCGCGGCCATTCCCGCTCAGTTTTTTTCGATTCCACGCTGAAGAGAGACGTGTTACTGTCTCTCTCTTGGTCAGCCCCGGAAACCAGATTGCGGCCTAGCCGCGAATTTTCTCTTTTGTGCGCGTTCGCGCTTCTTTTCCTTTCTTTTCTTTATTTCAAAAAAAAAAAAAAAGGTTTTGTTTGTCCCCTCGTCGTCTTAGCGCGGGGGCGCTTCGTTGCGGCCTTGTGGCCGCTTGGTCGTTTCTTTTTCGGGTGTGCTTTCCACCGTCACCATCGACGACTTTAACCTCGCCGACGCGATTTTTCCGTCGATGTCCTCGAAGGTCCCAAGTGGATTCAAGAAGTGTGGTCGGTGCGGCCGGCACATCTCGCAAACCGATACGCACGCTTGGTGCCTCCAGTGCCTTGGCCCGGAGCATAATACCAAGACGTGCACCTTGTGTCTCGGATTGCGAAAGCGGACACAGGTGGCGAGGCAAGTTCGTCGGGACCAACTTTTTGGAACTTGCGCCAGCCCTTCGACGTCGACGGCATCGATGTCGACGGCCGGGTCTTCGGTACCGGTACCGATGTCGACGAAATCGACACCGATGATGGCATCGACCCCAGGAGCACAGGTACCGTTGGCCCACCGGACCTCCGGCGACGACGGGGGTGAGCGGCCGCGCGGGCAGTCGGCCCCGGCCACTCCCTCTACCCAGGGTCATCGGGACCGAACCCTGTCAGACCCGATCCCTCGAGGCCGGGGGGGGGGGTTCTACCTCCTCTTCATCTCTGCCACTGAGCGTCGATGATGGGCACCGAAAGAAAACAAAGAAACATCGGCATCGGTCGCCCACGGCTCACGGGACTGCTAGTTCCGGCGCCTCCAGAGAGGGATCGACACTGAGGAAACGGCAGTGCCGAGAGGAGCGTTCCCCCTCGGTCGAAGAGGTGTCGCTGCGTCAGTCCATGGGTGCTTCGGTACCGTCTCCTGGACCCGAGCAGCTTCCGGCACCCACTCCGGCCCCCCTGCCTTTCCCGACAGCGGGCCTTGACGAGTGCCTCCGAGCCATCCTTCCAGGGATTCTGGAAGGGCTGATGCGCCAGGCCTTGCCGGCTCCGGGGGTGCTTGCGCCCCCGGCGCCGTTAATGGAAGTGCCAGCGTGCTCCAGCCTGATGCCGAGGCCTCCGACACCGACGCCGCTTGCGGTACCGGTGTCGACCGCCACGCAGGTGGAATCGACGTCGATGGAGGGAGCTTCATCCCTGCCGGCGCAGGAGTCCACCGCTCGACGCCACCATCGAGGACGTGGTTCCTCGCAGTCGAGACGGGCCCGGTTCAGGTCTGAGCTGCAAGAGCTAATGTCCGATACCGAGGAAGAGGCCTCGTGGGGGGGAGGAGGAGGACCCCAGATATTTCTCCTCAGAGGAGTCTGAGGGCCTCCACTCCTTCACCGGAGAGGAAGCTCTCGCCTCCTGAGAGCCTCTCCTTTGCCTCCTTTGTCAGGGATATGTCTATATGCATTCCCTTCCCCATGGTCTCTGTGGATGAGCCGAGGGGAGAGATGCTCGAGGTCCTCGACTATCCATCACCACCTAGAGAGTCTTCCACGGTACCATTGCACAATGTCCTCAAGGAGACACTGCTTCGGAACTGGCAGAAGCCATTATCTAACCCCACCATTCCCAAGAAAGCAGAGTCCCAATACAGAATCCACTCTGACCCAGAGTTAATGCGGCCCCAATTGCCTCATGACTCGGCGGTCGTGGACTCTGCTCTCAAGAGGGCACGGAGTTCGAGGGATACCGCCTCGGCGCCCCCGGGGCGGGAGTCTCGCACTCTGGACTCGTTTGGGAGGAAGGCCTACCAATCTTCCATGCTCGTGACCCGTATCCAGTTGTACCAGCTCTACACGAGCATCCACATGCGGAACAATGTGAAGCAACTGGCGGACCTGGTCGATAAGCTCCCTCCGGAGCAGTCCAGGCCTTTTCAGGAGGTGGTCAGGCAGCTGAAGGCTTGTAGAAAGTTCCTGTCCAGGGGTATATATGACACCTGTGATGTGGCATCTCGAGCTGCGGCCCAAGGTATACTGATGCGTAGACTCTCCTGGCTGCGTGCCTCTGACCTGGACAACCGCACCCAGCAACGACTGGCGGATGTCCCTTGCCGGGGGGATAACATTTTTGGCGAGAAGGTCGAGCAGTTGGTGGACCAACTACACCAGCGGGAAACCGCCCTCGACAAGCTCTCCCACCGGGCGCCTTCAGCATCCACCTCTACAGGTGGACGTTTTTCCCGGGCCCGGCAGGCTGCTCCCTACGCCTACAGCAAGCGTAGGGACACCCAGCCGGCCCGAAGGCCTCCTCAGGCACAGGGACAGTCCCAGCGCGCTCGTTCCCGTCAACAGTGTGCGCCTAAGCAGCCCCCTGCGCCTCCACAGCAAAAGCCGGGGACGGGTTTTTGACTGGATCCATGGGAACATAGCCGCCATCAAAGTGTCCGTACCGGACGGCCTGCCGGTCGGGGGGAGGTTGAAAGCTTTTCACCAAAGGTGGCCTCTGATAACCTCCGACCAGTGGGTTCTCCAAATAGTGCGGTGCAGATACGCCCTGAATTTGGCCTCCACTCCACCAAATTGCCCACCGGGAGCTCAGTCCTTCAGCTCCCATCACAAGCAGGTACTTGCAGAGGAACTCTCCGCCCTTCTCAGCGCCAATGTGGTCGAGCCCGTACCACCCGGGCAGGAAGGGCAGGGATTCTATTCCAGGTACTTCCTTGTGGAAAAGAAAACAGGGGGAATGCGCCCCATCCTAGACCTGAGAGGCCTGAACAAATACCTGGTCAAAGAGAAGTTCAGGATGCTTTCCTTGGGCACCCTTCTCCCCATGATTCAGAAAGACGATTGGCTATGCTCCCTGGATTTATACTCACATCCCGATACTGCCAGCTCACAGACAGTATCTCAGATTCCGCCTGGGGACACGTCACTTTCAGTATTGTGTGCTGCCCTTTAGGCTCGCCTCTGCCCCACGGGTGTTCACGAAGTGCCTCGTGGTGGTCACGGCGTATCTACGCAAGCTGGGAGTGCACGTGTTCCCATATCTCGACGATTGGCTGGTCAAGAACACCTCGGAGGCAGGGGCTCTCCGGTCCATGCAGTGCAGTAGTCACCTCCTGGAGCTGCTGGGGTTTGTGATAAATTACCCAAAGTCCCATCTCCAGCCAGTCCAATCTCTGGAATTCATAGGAGCTCTGCTGAATTCACAGACGGCTCAGGCATTTCTTCCCGAAGCGAGGGCCCACAACCTCCGGTCCCTCGCTTCCCAGACCAGAGCGTCTCAGCAGGTCACAGCTCGGCAGATGTTGAGACTCCTAGGTCATATGGCCTCTACAATTCACGTGACTCCCATGGCTCGTCTTCACATGAGATCTGCTCAATGGACCCTAGCTTCCCAGTGGTGTCAAGCCACCGGGAATCTAGAAGATGTCATCCACCTGTCCCTCAATTGTCGCAATTCGCTGCACTGGTGGACTCTTCGGACCAATTTGACCCTGGGACATCCATTCCAAATTCCGCAGCCCACGAAAGTGCTGACGACGGATACATCTCGCCTGGGGTGGGGAGCTCATGTCGATGGGCTTCACACCCAGGGACTGTGGTCCCTCCAGGAACAGGATCTTCAGATCAACCTCCTGGAGCTCCGAGCGGTCTGGAACGCACTGAAGGCCTTCAGAGATCGACTGTCCTATCAAATTATCCAAATTCGGACAGACAATCAGGTTGCAATGTATTACATCAACAAGCAGGGGGGCACCGGATCTCGCCCCCTGTATCAGGAAGCCGTCGGGATGTGGCGTTGGGCCTGCCAGTTCGGCATGCTTCTCCAAGCCACATACCTGGCAGGCGTAAACAACAGTCTGGCCGACAGACTGAGCAGAGTTATGCAACCGCACAAGTGGTCGCTCCATTCCAGAGTGGTACGCAAGATCTTCCGAGAGTGGGGCACTCCCTCGGTGGACCTTTTCGCCTCTCAGACCAACCACAAGCTGCCTCTGTTCTGTTCCAGACTACAGGCACGCGGCAGACTAACGTCGGATGCCTTTCTCCTCCATTGGGGGACCGGCCTCCTGTATGCTTACCCTCCCATACCTTTGGTGGGGAAGACCTTACTGAAGCTCAAGCAAGACCACGGCACCATGATTCTGATAGCGCCCTTTTGGCCCCGTCAGATCTGGTTCCCTCTTCTTCTGGAGTTGTCCTCCGAAGAACCGTGGAGATTGGAGTGTTTTCCGACTCTCATTTCGCAGAACGACGGAGCGCTTCTGCACCCCAACCTTCAGTCTCTGGCTCTCACGGCCTGGATGTTGAGGGCATAGACTTTGCTTCGTTGGGTCTGTCGGAGGGTGTCTCCCGTGTCTTGCTTGCCTCTAGAAGGGATTCCACTAAAAAGAGTTACTTTTTCAAGTGGAGGAGGTTTGTCGTTTGGTGTGAGAGCAAGGCCCTAGAACCTCGTTCTTGTCCTGCACAGAACCTGCTTGAATACCTTCTGCACTTATCAGAGTCTGGCCTCAAGACCAACTCAGTAAGGAATCACCTTAGTGCGATTAGTGCTTACCATCATCGTGTAGAGGGTAAAGCCATCTCTGGAGAGCCTTTAGTCGTTCGATTCATGAGAGGCTTGCTTTTGTCAAGGCCCCCTGTCAAGCCTCCTACAGTGTCATGGGATCTCAACGTCGTCCTCACCCAGCTGATGAAACCTCCTTTTGAGCCACTGAATTCCTGCCATCTGAAGTACTTGACCTGGAAGGTCATTTTCTTGGTGGCAGTTACTTCAGCTCGTAGAGTCAGTGAGCTGCAAGCCCTGGTAGCTCATGCTCCTTATACCAAATTTCATCATAACAGAGTAGTGCTCCGTACTCACCCGAAGTTCCTGCCAAAGGTGGTGTCGGAGTTCCATCTTAACCAGTCAATTGTCTTGCCAACATTCTTTCCCAGACCGCATACCCGCCCTGCTGAACGTCAGTTGCACACATTGGACTGCAAGCGAGCGTTGGCCTTCTATTTGGAACGGACAAAGCCCCACAGACAGTCCGCCCAATTGTTTGTTTCTTTCGACCCCAGTAGGAAAGGGGTCGCTGTCAGGAAACGCACCGTCTCCAATTGGCTAGCAGATTGCATTTCCTTCACTGATGCCCAGGCTGGGCTGGCTCTTGAGGGTCATGTCACGGCTCATAGTGTTAGAGCCATGGCAGCGTCGGTGGCCCACTTGAAGTCAGCCACTATTGAAGAGATTTGCAAAGCTGCGACGTGGTCATCTGTCCACACATTCACATCTCATTACTGTCTACAGCAGGATACCCGACGCGACAGTCGGTTCGGGCAGTTGGTGCTGCAGAATCTGTTTGGGGTTCGAATCCAACTCCACCCTCCAGGACCCGAATTTATTCTGGTCAGGCTGCACTCTTAGTTAGTTGTTCTTCGTAGGTCAATTTGTGTTATGCCCTCGCCGTTGCGAGGTTCAATTGACCTGGGTTCTTGTTTTGAGTGAGCCTGAGAGCTAGGGATACTCCAGTCGTGAGAACAATCAGCCTGCTGTCCTCGGAGAACACCTGCTACAGGTATGTATCATTCGCTATATTGTGATCATATGAGGTAGGTTGGGTCAGGTAGCATGGTCAAAAGAGGTGGAGATTATAAATTGTCCAGTACGATCATCGGTTATGATATGTTGCTGGGTGCTGTGATTTTATGTTGGATCGTTGGGATATTCTTTTTTGAATAGGTGAGTCTTGAATGATTTCCTAAAGTTGAAGTAGTCATGGATTGTTCTCACTGTAGTTGGGAGTCCGTTCCATAGTTGTGCACTTATGTAGGAGAAGTTGGATGCGTGGGTTGTTTTGTATTATAGTCTTTTACAGTTTGGATAATGTAGGTTTAGGTATGACCTTGGTGATCTGGATCTGTTTCTGGTTGGTAGATCAATTAGGTCTATCATGTAAGCTGGTACTACGCCGTAGATGGTTTTGTGTACCAAGGTGCAGATTTTGAAGATAGTCCGTTCTTTGATTGGGAGCCAATGCAGCTTTTCTCGTAAGGGTTTGGCACTTTCGAATCGTGTTTTACCATATATCAGTCTGGGTGCTGTATTTTGGGCAGTTTGGAGTTTTTTTGTGAGTTGTGCTTTGCAACCCACTTAGATTTCGTTACAGTAATCTGCATGGCTTAGGACCATTGATTGTATTAGGTTCCGAAATGTTTCCCTTGGGAAGGAAGGTTTTATTCGTTTGAGTTTCCACATTGCGTGGAACATTTTCTTTGTTACAATGTTTGCTTGGCTCTCTAGTGTGAGAGCCACATAAAGATTGTCCCTGTTGTATATAGACATCATATTGCTTCTATAGGCCTGTCTAAGATAAATTTACATAAGTATTGCCATAGTGGGACAGACCAAAGATCCATCAAGCCCAGCATCCTGTTTCCAACGGTGACCAATCCAGGTCACAAATACTTGGCAAGATCCCAAAAAAGTACAAAACATTTTATGCTGCTTATCCCAGAAATAAGCAGTGGGTTTTCCCCAAGTCCATTTTAATAATGGTCTAGGGACTTTTCCTTTAGGAAGCTGTCCAAACCTTTTTTAAAACCCGCTAAGCTAACCACCTTTACCACATT
The DNA here is from genome assembly GCF_901765095.1 of Microcaecilia unicolor. Classification (NCBI taxonomy): domain Eukaryota; kingdom Metazoa; phylum Chordata; class Amphibia; order Gymnophiona; family Siphonopidae; genus Microcaecilia; species Microcaecilia unicolor. The sequence continues at coordinate 207,904,086 of NC_044033.1, forward strand.
CTCTGGCAGCGTTGAGTGAAGAAACATTTTCTCCGATTCATTTTAAACTTACTACTATGTAGCTTCATTCAATGCCCCCTAGTCCTAGTATTTTTGAATCTAACACAGTTACATCTGCTGTGAGACAGGCATAACTTTGTGTGGATAAGAGTCTGTAAGAACACAGGCATAACTTTGTGTGGATAAGAGTCTGTAAGAATCTGTTTTTTTTTGTGTGTATTTTATAAGTGCTGATCTCGCCACTGCTACACCTGTTTTCAGGAAAGCCTACCCATGTGTCACCAAAAATAGGTGCGTGTTTTTCTGAGGCCTGTTTTCATGCAGGGTAGATTTATAAGCACATACTGTTCTGTACACTCAATTTACTTAAAATCTGTCCCTGTAATTGTGCAGTTGCTGAAATTCTGTCTTTGCTCTGTATGTGTATGTGTGTGTGAGACCAAAGTAAGAGATTTTGCTAGCCCAGTGGTTTGCAAACCTGGTCCTGGAGGCAGGGCCGGTCTTAGGGCGAGGCGACCGCATAGGGGCCCGCGCTCAAGCGGGCCCTGCGCGGCGCGCCTGAAGTCACCCCGCCCGCTGCTCCCACCCCAACGGTCGACCGCTGCTCCCACACCCTGTCCTGCCTTTAAAAAAAGTTTTGCGAAGCGCCGGAGTGGCAGGCAGCGCTGACTCGCATCTGCCCTGCTAGTAAAAATCTCCTCGACGTCGTCGGGCCTTCCCACATTGAGTCCCGCCGTCCTCTGAGGTAACTTCCTATTACCGTGAGGGTGGGCGGGACTCAGTGTGGGAAGGCCCAACGACGTCGAGGAGATTTTTACTAGCAGGGCAGACGCAAGGCAGCGCTGCCTGCCACTCCGGCGCTTCACAAAATTTTTTTTTAAGGCAGTGGGTGGCAGCAGGAAAACAGAGCTGGTAGGTGGGTCGGTGGGGACTAGAGAGTTGCATGGGGACAGAAATCCTACCCATCCCCGCCCGTCCCTGCTGGAATCTTACCCGTCCCCACCCATCCCCGCTGGAATCTTACCCGTCCCCACCCATCCCCGCAAAAATTAAAACCATTCCAACCCGTCCCCACCCGTCCCCGCAAGAATTTAACCCATCCCCACCCATCCCCGTAAAAATTTAATAGTACATAAAAGAAAGTTCCAGTCAGCTCCCTTTCTGGATTTGAGCCACAGCACTGTAGGCAAGGAAGGAATAGAAGTTGGAACTTGGAACACTCTGGTGCGCACATGTAAGATTTGTCTCTGATTCACTGGCAGTGTGTGCTGAGGATGAGTCCATTCACGCCACATGCACGCGCCAGTAGGTCAGGTGACATCTGATTCTCGTGCCTGTGTCAGAGCTGAGGTCTGTGCACCAGCCTGGGAGCAAAGAGGATTAACAGTAACATAGTAAGTGACAACAAATAGACCTGAACGGTCCATCCACTCTGCCCAATAGTCACACTCATGATCAATTCATCATTAAATCAACGAGTGTGATATTATATACTTGATTATGGTCTTTCTTTCGTGTTTCTGGAACAAAGACCACAGGAGTCTATCTGGCCCCATCCTTATGTTCCAACTGCTGGAGTTGCCATCGAAGCCCACTCCAGCCTATTCATGTTCTCATTTGTGGGACACAGACCGTAAAAGTCTGTCCAGCACTGTCCTTATGTTCCAGCCACTGAAGTTGCTGTCTAAGCCCTTTCCAGCCCATTCTACACCAGATTGCCATGTATGAGACACAGACCATACAAGTCTGCCAGGTATCAGCTCTAGTTCATCACAGCCAGAGTCGTCATCTAAGTGTCACTTGACATATCCACACACATGCAGCCATTTAAGGTTAGCTTTTATATAACTTCCATTTTCTAATTAGAGATCCTCTGTGTTCATCCCACGCCTTTTTGAATTCCGTCATCATTTGTGACTCTACCACCTCCTTAATGGAAGACTTTCCACATTTATGCTGTTAAAGCAAGGAAGAAGAGGAGGAAGAGACAGCACTCAAATAAATTGGTATTCGGTAGATGAGAGGCTGGTGCAGGTGCAGCTTACACTTCCACGAGAAGCCCACAGAACTGGTTCCATCCCCGCGGGAACCCCGCAGGAACTGCCTCCGTCCCCGCGGGAACCCCGCAGAACTGCTTCCATCCCCGCGGGAACCCCGCAGGAACTGCCTCCGTCCCCGCGGGAATCCCGCGGGTTCCGCGGGATTCCCGCGGGGACGGAAGCCGTGCAGCTCTCTAGTGGGGACTCAGATGGGAGAAGGGTGTGGGGTGGGGGTTCTCAGATGGGGGAAGGGGGTAAGGGGGACTCAGATGGGAGAAGGGTGTGGGGTGGGGGTTCTTCTCAGATGGGGGGAGGGGGTAAGGGGGACTCAGATGGGAGAAGGGTGTGGGGTGGGGGTTCTTCTCAGATGGGGGGAGGAGATTTTCGGATGGCAGAAGCCAGGGACTGGGGTGGGGAGGCGGGGGGTTCTCGAATGGGAGGAGGGGAGGGGTCTCTCAGATGGGAGAAGTGGGTTGGAACTGGGGTTTGAGAAGGGGCCATATGGGAAAATGGGGGCCATGCATGGGGCTGGTGGGAAAATGGGGCATGCGTGGGTCAGGTGGGAGAATGGTTCTGGGGCTGAAAAGGGAGGCCCTAATACAAGGCATGTGGATGAAGGGGGCTGGAACTGGGGGCAAAAAGGAGGGTAGGTGGGATAAGGGGGCTAGTACTGGGACTGGAGGCTGAAAAGGGGCAGGGGCTGGTACTGGGGGTTGAAAAGGAGATAGGGAGAAGTGGCTGGGGCTGAAGCTTGGGACTGGTGAGAGAAAAGGGCTGGGGCTGTAACGGGGGGGGGGGGCTGAAAAGGGGACAGGGAGAAGTGGCTGGGGCTGAAGCTTGGGACTGGTGAGAGAAAAGGGCTGGGGCTGAAACGGGGGACTGGTGGGATAGTGGGGCTGGAACTGGGGGCTGAAAAAAGGGGCAGAGAGAGGGGCAGATCTTGGATGGAAGGGGGAGCGAGAGGGAGGGCAGACCCTGGATGGATGGGAGAGGGAGGGCAAATGGTAGATTGAAGGGGCAGAGAGAAAGGGCAGACAGTAAATGGAAGGGGGAGAGGGCAGACAGGGGCAGATGGTGGATGGAAGGGTCAGAGATAGAGGGCAGATGTGGATGGAAGAGGCAGGGAGAGAGGTGGATGGAGGGAACAGCAGAGAGGGCAGACACTGGATGACAGAGAGAGACCGAAGACAGATGCTGGATGGAAGGAAGACAGTGAAAAGAAGATGAGGAAAGCAGAAACCAGAGACAACAAACTGTAAATAAAATATATATTTTTATTTTTTTGCTTTAGGATAAAGTAGTATTGTAGCTGTGTTAATAATAAATGTTTATAATAGAACATGTAAACAAAGTAATCTTTATATTGGACTCATTTTAATACATTTTGGCTAACTTTCGGAGAACAAAACCCCCTTCCTCAGGTCAGGATAGGATACTGTAACAGTACTATACTGTATTGACCTGAGGAAGGATGTTTTGGCCTCTGAAAGCTAAATGTATTAGTCAAATAAAATGGTATTATTTTATTTTCTATATTTGTTTTATTTCTATTTGTTAATTTGTAAAGTGGTGATTGGTATTTGTTAGTTTTTTTCAAATTTACATCTGCTGTCTTTATATTTTGCACAGTACTAGGGGACATTTTCTGTTTCTGTGGTGTTGCATTGTATGCAGAGTCTGGGGGTTCAGTTTAATTTTTGTCTAAATAGAAAGTTTATTATTACTTATTCTATAGTGGATTAGGGTGTATCTGTGTTTGTGAAAAAGACATGGCTTTCGGTTGACATTGACTGTACAGGATCGACAAGCCCTGGAGCTGGGGGCCTTGGAGCTCGGAGGGAGGGGTGGCCGGCCCTGGAGCTAGGGTGGGGGTGGAGCTAGGGTGGGGGTGGAGTTAGTGTGGGGGTGGGGCTAGGGTGGTGCCCCATCAAATTGGTCTGCATAGGGCCCCACACTTGCTAAGACCGGCCCTGCCTGGAGGCACTCCAACCAGTCAGATTTTCAAGATATCCACAATGAATATTCATGCGAGAGGTTTGCATGCAGTGGAGGCAGTGCATGCAGATTTCTCTCATGAATATTCATTGCGGGTATCCTGAAAACCTGACCGGCTAGGGTGCCTCCAGAATCAGGTTTGAGAACCACTGGCCTAGGCATTGCATACATATATATTTGTTAATTGGTTTAGAGTTTGACGCTGCGGGTACTTCTTTTTTCTGATTTGGGATATATATTTAACATTTCGGCTGGCAGGGGTTGGGGACCCCCGCTAGCAAAGGTACCTGGCGGTGGCGGGGGAAGGTTGGCGGCAGTGGGAGGGGAGGGTCGAAGGGGACAGGGGGGTGGCGGCATGGGGGGGGGGGTCAATAGTGGCGGGGAGGTCAGCAGCACCGGGGGAGGCTAAAATGTGCCCCTCACCTCGGCTCTGGATCCCCCCTCCCGCCGGTCTGGCTACGCCCCTGGTTCCTACGCGCGTCCAGCATGCGCCAAATTGCACTTACCATCCGATTACCATGTGGTCCTTGCGATCATTTCAATTTTGGCACGCGTCTGCTACGCGCATTTGAAAAAATATATATAATTTTTCTCTGGCGCATGGCAGCTACACGCGTCAGGTGGCATTTGACGCGTGTAGACCATTACCGCCCGGTTACTGCGTGAGACCTTACCGCTAGTCACTTCACTGGCTCCCTATCTGTTTCTGCATTCAATTCAAACTTCTCTTACTGACCTATAAATGCATTCACTCTACCGCTCCCAAGTACCTCTCCACTCTTGTCTCTCTCTACGCTCCCCCTCGGGTACTCCATTCTGTGGATAAATCTCTCTTGTCTGTCCCCTTCTCCTCTACTGCTAATTTCAGACTCCGTTCCTTTTATCTCGCTGCACCTCATGCCTGGAATAGACTTCCCGCGCTTGTACGTCTAGCCCCGTCTTTGGCCGTATTCAAATCCAGGCTAAAGGCCCACCTCTTTAACGCTGCTTTTGACTCCTAACCACTACTCACTTGCCCTGTACCCTTCTATCCCCACCTCTTTAATTCCCTTACCTTTTAATTGTTCTGTCTGTTTGCCTGTCCTATTTAGATTGTGAGCTCTTTCAGCAGGGACTGTCTTTTCATTTATGGTGTATAGTGCTGCGTATGCCTTGTAGCGCTATAGAAGTGATAGGTAGTAGTAGTAGTAGGTCAGTGGCTTGCGGTAAGGTCTCAGATCCAAAACAGAAGCACGGCAATTTTCATTTTGCCGCATGTCTGTTTTCGGCAAAAAAAAAGGCATTTTTTTGTAGGTACGCTAAAAAATAATTCTGCATGCACCCAAAACATGCGTCTACACTACCACAGGCCATTTTTCAGCGCACCTTAGTAAAAGGACCCCTTAGTTTGCATTAAAAAAAAATATATATCTATATATATTTTTTTCTTCTTCTTGTTTTGATGTAGTAAACAAGTTGCCTAAATATATGGTTTTCCTAAGAGGTTGTGTAATTTTTCTAAGAAGTTGTGTAATTCCTGGAGGTGGTTCAGCTCAGTCTCTCCAATTCACTGCTAACACTCGCCGTGATACTTGCTTTGTGCTAAACTGAGCTTCCTTCCTCAGTTCATGAGATCAGTGATGTAACATACCGAAGGGGTTAAGACCCAGCCTTACATCCTGTTTCCAGTTTGCACTCATTTTAAAGCTGAAGTTGTGATGCCTGAATCAAAAGTCTTGTTAGTGCTTTTTTTTTTGCTCATGTGTAGTTACCAGATCATCCATCCGTTCAGAGGCAGCATTAACTCACCAGGAAACATGTTTCAGGAGACAGAAAGGCAAACCAAAGCCCTGGGATTTAACCTGTTAAAAAATGCCCTTGATCCAATAAGGAAAAATGCTTGCAAAGTTGATCACAACCCCATAAATCCATGTGTGTGTGTGCTTTGTCCCAACTTGTTTCAGGTCCCCGAAGTGGTGTTTTTCATTTGTACACTGTCCGTGCAGGGCTGTGTCAGAGTGTTACGTAATATCACAGCTTTTCTGTATCTCCCTCCCTGTGTAGGTGCGAGTGTGGGTCTTCCCGGAAGGCACGCGGAACCATGATGGGTCAATGTTGCCGTTCAAGCGAGGGGCGTTTCATTTGGCAGTACAAGCACAGGTGAGGTTTTGGAGTGAGCGGGGCTGAGAATGATTCTCTTTTCCAGGTCAGAGTGTGTCTCCAGCAGTTGCGTAGCCAGAAGTGAATTTCTGGGTGGGTCCACACATTTCCTCCCTGAACCCCTCCCACATTAAAATTGAATAGCTTGGCTGGCATGGATCCCCAAGCCCCGCCAGTTGAAGGCCTCCTCAGCTAGAAACCCCCTGGGCCGCCTGAACATTGGTGAAGTCGGTGGCCTGTTCTCAGCCACCGATGTCCCATTCTCAGCCGCCAATGCCGTCACCCCCAGCTCATGAACTGAGCATGCGAGGAGGGTGCTGTCGTTGGTGGCTGGGAGCACAATGCTGACTTTAGCAGTGTTCAGACCAAGGAGGTTTGATGGACAGGAGATGGCGTGATGTCACAAGGCTGAAGCCTGTCCACCCAAGGAGGTTTTAATTCTCACCAATGCAGCTTCCACCATCTTGGTACACTCAAAACAATGTAATTGATAGGGCAACAACTCCACCTACTGGCTTCAGGCCAGGTAATGGGCCAAGCACACCCTTCTGCTGTCTCCTGTTAATTACACCTCTTTGTGCACCACTGTTGGGTGGGCCAAAACTCAAAGTGAGTGGGCTCCTGCCCCCCACGTCTGGCTATAGCACTGGTCTCCAGATGGATTTGTTCGGAGAAAAAAAAAGATGCCAAAGAAAAACTATTGCATTTCAGTGTCTCAAAACAGGCTCCAAATATCTTTCACTGGTTGAAAATCTGTAATTATTTTTTTCAATGGTTTTCAAAATTTAAGGGCATTTTAAAAACTCCACAGTTCAGCCTGAGCATTTATTTAGCTTTCATGTGACTGAAACACTTATCTGAGCCCGATCTCGGCCCTTCCGTTTCACTTAGGCAGATTCGTCAGGGCTGTGTCTTCAAGCTGAAATTTCCATATAACGTTACCAAGCAGAGAAATCATTTTCTTATCTGGCTTATAATTCAGCGCTTCAACACACCGTCAAATCCTTGAATAGTGCAGATTATTGTTTTTTCGCTCCGATTTCATCAAATGCTTGGACAAACCAGCTGAGGCGTTTGGGGATTGATCTCAGGCTTTTAGTGAGCAGTTTTTTGACTGCACTATAATATGTGCCTAAGCCATTAAAGAATTCTAGTGTAAAGCCCCCTTGGCATGTCAAAATATAGACACACCCACGTAGGACAACAGATAGCATTCTAGAGTTTGACCAAAACCAGGATCTTTGGTGTCTGTCAAAACTGAAAATTGGCTGCTTGGTTTCAGCAGAAACCAGAAACAAAACTATCCCCGCACCCGAACAAAAAAGACCCCCTCCAAAGTCCACCCCCTGGCAGTGAGCCCCTACCCCATTGCTAGCCCCTCTACAGAGCCCACCCTACCGGCGGTGGCTCCCTTTTTTTCCAGTCAAAATAGCTTTTGGGACTTCTAGTGGCGTCTTGTGAGATGGCCACTGGAGGTCTTGGCAGCCATTTTGAGATTGGAACCAGCACAGGCATCTCTTGTTACTTGAAGGTCTCTCTCTCTGCACGATTCACAGAATAATCACTTGGCATGGACACGTTTGTTAACAGTGTTTGTTCTTGTATGTTTCTTCTTCATCACGCTGTCCAGTTTTCATGCTTTAATAGGAATGGGAGGGTCCCAGGTGATCACAAATCTCTTTATTCGCTTCAGTGGTTTTTCTGGCACAGTCAATGTTAGAAAAGCGCTGTCATACTTTCACAGACCAAAGGTCCATCAAGTCCAGCATCCTGTTTCCAACAATGGCCCAATCCAGGTCACAAGTACCTGGCAAGATCCTAAAAGATTAAAACAGATTTTATGCTGCTTAACCTAGAAATAAGCAGTGGATTTTTCCAATTTCATCTTAATAATGGCTTAAGGATTTTTTTTTTTTAGGAAATTATCCATACCTTTTTAAAACCCTGCTAAGTTAATTGCTTTTACTACATTCTTTGGCAACAAATTTCAGAGTTTAATTACATGTTGAGTAAAAAAATATTTTCTCTGATTCGTTTTAAATTTATTATTTGTTATTTGTTACATTTGTATCCCACATTTTCCCACCTATTTGCAGGCTCAATGTGGCTTACGTAGTACCGTAGAGGCGTTTCCCTTCTCTGGTAGGGAAACAAATACAAAGAGTTAATGTGGTCGAATAAGGTTCCTGTGTTGTAGTCACATAGGGGAATCGGATAGAGGAAGAGTTGTACAAGGTCTGTTACAAGCTTTGGTTTCGTTGTGTTGCATGGTTTAGGCACTTAAGTTGGTTTGGTAGGGTATGCCTTTTTGAACAGGTTGGTTTTTAGTAATTTCCAGAAGTGTAGGTGGTCGTACATTGTTTTCACGGCTTTCGGTAGTGCGTTCCACAGTTGTGTGCTTATGTAGGAGACACTGGATGCATAAGTTGATTTGTATTTGAGTCCTTTGCAACTTGGGTAGTGGAGATTTAGGTATGTTCGAGTTGATCTGATTGTGTTTCTTAATGGTAGGTCCTAGTATTTTTGAAAAGAGTAAACAAAACGATTCACATCCACCAGTTCACTTTTTTAGAACTCTGTCATATCTCCCCTCAGCCATCTCTTCTCCAAGCTGAAGAGCCCTAGCCTCTCTAGCCTTTCCTCATAGGGGAGTGTTGTAGTTTTTACACAGTTTCCAGTGGCTAAACCGTGCATATTATGTCTTCCCAGTGGCGTAGCAAGGGTGGGGCAGTGGGGGCGGTCTGCCCCGGGTGTCAACGGGTGGGGGGCTGCATCCGTCCACCCCCCCAGCGCAGCGCCTCCCCCCCCCCGACACGGTCCCCACCTGTCTACGAGCTCCATCCATCTGCAGCGCTGCTGTAAAAATCGCTTCGTCGGCCCTTCCCTCACTCACTGTGTCCCGCCCTTGAGGAAATAGGAAGTTACGTCAGAGGGCGGGACACAGTGAGTGAGGGAAGGGCTGACGAAGCGATTTTTACAGCAGCGATTTTTACAGCAGCGCTGCAGATGGATGGAGCTCGTAGACAGGTGGGGACCGTGTCGGGGTGGCGCTATGCCGGTGGGGGGGTGTCGTGTTGGTCTGCACCCGGGGGGGGGGGGGGTGCAGCGGCGATCCGCCCCGGGTGGCAGCCGCCCCCGCTACACCACTGTGTCTTCCAGTAGACAGGCATTCTGACATCAACACATCACAGCCAGCAACAAGATGTGTAGCCGTATTCGGTTCTGTGCATTTTTCCTGGTGGTTTTGTGCTTGCTGTGAATCATTTCGTTAGCTTACTGTCTTGTGCTGCTGTTATCAATCTTTCCTGCTTAGATATAAGTTCCCCTCTTTTCAACCTTTCTCACAGATTTTGATCTGCATGTGGTTGCTGACAAGAGTTCTTTTTGTATTTCCTGCTGTATTTGTGAGTTTGCAACCTGATGTACCAATTTTCTCTTGTTTTACACATTCTGTTGCTTGTTTCCCTACATGCGCTGGAGGGGTCACACTCGTTTCTTCTCTTCTACAGGATACTTCTCAAGATTTGGGGATAAAGATTGTTTGTGGTTATTTATTTATTTATTTTTAACATTTGTATCCCACATTTTCCTACCTATTTGCAGGCTCAATGTGGCTTACATAGATCCGTAAATGGTGAATACCATAAGTACATAAGTAATGCCACACTGGGAAAAGACCAAGGGTCCATCGAGCATCCTGTCCACAACAGCAGCCAATCCAGGCCAAGGGCACCTGGCAAGCTTCCCAAACGTACAAACATTATATACATGTTATTCCTGGAAGAAGAGAAATACATAGTTAAATACATAGTTAAGGTAGAGGATACAGAGTGAATTTGGTTACAGGAAGGAAAGTTTAACTTATAATAAGAATTGAAAGGTATTAGGTTAATTTCGTTTGTAAAAGATTAACTTGAACAATTAGGAACATTAAAACTACAACCAAGATACTTTAGCAAAAAACAATTAAGGCTTAATGAATACATTTCCATAGGTACAATTGTTAATTGGCATTTAGGATGGATTATTTAGAGGGTTGATATTAAGAATATAAGCATAGCCATAGTAGGACAGACGGAAGGTCCATGAAGCCCAGAAACCTGTTTCCAACAGTGGCCAATCCAGGCCACAAGTATTTGGGAAAATCCCCAAAAAGTACAATACATTTTATGCTGCTTATCCTAGAAACAAGCAGTGGATTTTCCCCAAGTCCATTTTAATATTGGTCTATGGACTTTTTCTTTAAGAAGCCTTCCAAACCTTTTTTAAACACCGCTAAGCTAACCGCTTTTACTACAATCTCTGGCAACAAATTGCAGAGTTTGATTACAGGTTATTTATTATTTATTTATTTGGATTTTGCTCACACCTTTTTCAGTAGTAGCTCAAGGTGAGTTACATTCAGGTAGACTGGATATTTCTCTGTCCAGGAGGGCTCACAATCTAAGTTTGTACCTGAGGCAATGGAGGATTTTGACTTGCCCAAGATCTCAAGGAGCAGCAGTGGGATTTGAACTGGCCACCTCTGGATTTCAATATTGGTGCTCTAACCACTCCTCCACTCCACTCATTGAGTGAAGAAACATTTGCCCTGATTCATTTTAAATTTACTACTTTGTAGCTTCATTGTGTCTCCCCTAGTCCTAGTATTTTTGGAAAGAGTAAACAAGCGATTCATGTGTACTCGTTCCACTCCACTCATTATTTTATAGACCTCTGTCATATCCCCCTTAGCTGTCTCTTCTCCAGGCTGAAGAGCCCTAGCCGATAATTTTCGTCACCCTTCTCTGTACCTTTTCTAATTCCACAATATCTTTTTTTTTGTGATGCGGTGACCAGAATTCCACACAGTATTTGAGGTGTGATCGCAGTGTGATTTAACTGGGAAGGACGGCTCATACCCTGTTAAATCACGCTGACCAAGTCCAGTGCTGATATTCAGTGGCATTCATACACAGAAGTGTTAGTATTCTATGCACAAGAGTCATGTAAATGTGGGTGCCTAGCGGATAGAATTGCCAGTTTTCTAAGCGTTTTGATCTCTAGATGCTGTGAAGTATATTTGAAGGCCTTCTACAGTCCTTCTCTGCACATGTCATCTATTCCTAGAAGGTCCAGACCTCTTTCAGTATGGGCACACACTTGTTTTTATAAACTAGCTGATGGTCATGGAGAAGTTTCTAATGTCTATATCCAGTTGACAAGTGATGCCTAAATGCAGGCATCCAGTTATAAAATTACCCGTTATGGGGTAGATTCTGTAAAGGGCGCCCAAATGTAGGTGCCCAGAAACTAAGTGCTTCGTGCTAATCCTCTAACTCAAATTACGCGCGTAACGGGTGTTATAGAGTAGCGACTAAGTCCACATGTATGTGCGTGAGTTTGGGCACCCTCACTTAACCCAGCTCAAAGACTTGTGTAAATGCGGGCACTTAAACTGCGCGTGCTAATCCTGGATATGCCCCTCCTGACCCGCCCATGCCCCTTCCACATCAACCCTCAGTTAAGTGCAATATTCAGCACTTAACTAGCAATGGGTTACCACATAAAGATAGGACTGACTTTTATACGGTCCTATTTCTGCAGTTAACCTTGGCCGGTTAAGTTGCTTTGAAAAATATTGACCCCCCCCCCCCCCCCCCAAAAAAAAAAAAAATTTATTTCTGTGTTAGTGAGTACCACTGGGGCATCATGGGGCAAAGGGCTGAGAGTATTCCCGAGTGTGCATTTCCTGTCTGTGTATCACAGAACAGAAAGTGGTAGAACAAGGCTTTGATGCTTTTTTTAAATTAGCTGTGTTAAAGGAAGGAGGTTACACGAGGGTGACGTTGTAAGACAGAGAAAGTAATGGGAAGAGCGTAAGAAGTTGGGACGGGGAGAACAGTAAACGCAGAAATACAGATTCATGGTTAAAAATTCCTTCTCTCCACAGGTTCCCATCATACCCATAGTCATGTCTTCCTATAAAGATTTCTACAATAAGAAAGAGCGTCGCTTTACCACAGGTGAGGAATCTCCAAATCCCATTGCCTCACTGATTATAGACTGCTCCGTGGTGTGATGGCTTGTACAGAGCTGGATGACATTAGCACAGGCCGGAAGGGGTGACCGCTATCACAGGTGTCAGGGAACTGGGTGGGGGCTCGATGTCTCTCTTCTCAAGGCTTCAGGCTTAGTGCTAACTTTTTCTCCTGTGTTTCTCTGATATTTTGTATTACCTTATCTCTTTTCCTCTCTCTCTGTCACCATCCCCACAGGAAAGTGCATGGTACGCATCCTTCCTAAGGTAGAAACACGAGGACTGGGTCCGGACGAGGTGCCAGAGCTAGCGGATAGTGTCCGGAAGATGATGCTCGCCACCTTCTTGGAACTATCAGGAGAGCCGAGCCAGTCCAGGGACACCTGTAGCCAATGAGTCCCTTGAGAGGGCCCGGAACTAGGGCCACAGCACAGAAGAATCAACAAGAAGGAAAGAGGACAGCCAGCAGCAATTCTGAGGAATGGCAAGAAAGACAATCCACTGACAAGAGTCTGAAGAGACTTTGCAAGCTGAACCTGAACAGGAAGTGATGTCACACTGTCACATCCATCTGACACTTCGCTCCAGTGTATGTCATTCTAGTGGCAGGCCACAGGGTGTGGGGGAGAAGGTGCCTCCCCTCCCCCTTTTTTGCAGAATGGTACGATCCATCCTTATTCCAGTCACTCGGATACTGCAGCAGCATGGCTTGTTCCATTTTGGACCAGGGTGGGTTCAGTGTCGCTGCCCTGCCCTTTCTACTTATTCACTATCTTCGTCTCCAGCGTTCCATTCCATAAGTGCCAACAGTGCCGACGTCACTCTGCAAGCTCAAACTCTTTCCCTTTCTCTGCATCTCTACAGCAGTTATCACCGATGCAACCTCTCCTCACATCTCGGAGAAACCCCCAACCTTAAATTCCACACACAGATTGAAGACAGGCTTCCCACCCTTTTCATGAAGTGACCAACTCCGCCCTGCTTCTGCTGGGGGTTACACTCTCCCCCCCAGGAGGGGCTTTCGTCTCCTCAAGACTTTGAGCAAGCCTGGGTTTTGTCTTCAAATTCCACTCTTTCTTGCTTGAAAGACACCAGGTGTTCGGGCAAGATGGGGCAAACCTGAAACCAAAATTCAGTAACCTTCCCATTTCCCCATCTTGTCCTTCCCTTTGGCTGGAAGGGTAAGATAACTTAAGATATCCCCCTTCAATTTTGACTTATATATCCTGTTATCTTCGGAGCCTTAACCATCACTAAACACTTTGGAGGGCAGGGAAGGGGGCCAAAATCCATACATTTCAGCTGAACATGGTGCCCAGCTAGGGTCCATTTACCTTCTCTTGAAATAACAATACCATTCAGGCTTAAAACACCCTCCTCCCAAAGTAACCTTGCTGAGAAATCATGGCGCATCTGTGCAGTTGTTACCTGAATTACATCGAAGAGAATAGGAGCAGCCTAAGACGGACAACTCAGCCCTATTCAGGGCACAAGAGAGAATCCCAGACCCACCCCTTCCTCCCCCATTGTCCCCAGCTTCGTAATGTTTCTTCTGATGGCAAGTGAGGATTTCCCCCCCCCCCCCTCACCCCTTCAAGACATCTCTGTTGGTGGGTGGGGATGCAGACAGGAGTCAGTTTCACCATTGCTCATTGTCATGTTGAGTATCACCCTGTGTATTCTGCGGACCAGGACCCCTATTTTGCCTGGATATGAAGTAGACAAGCGAGAGAGAGAGTTGAGGATGTGAGAAATTAGGGAGCACCTCCCCTGTATCCCCAGCTACCCAATGTCCCTTCTTGTTTGAAGAGAAACCTGGGGCCAGGGTATCCAGAGCTTCATCTCTGAGGAGGATGGAAGGAGGGAAGCAGGGAAGGGGGGGCTGTTTCCACCCTCTTGCCCAGAACACAGTCTTTTCTGGAGTGTTTTCTGAACTGGTGTGGGTAAGATCAGGTTCACCAGAGCTTTTCAGGTTCCATAGTAGCTAAACTCTCTGAATTTGTTCACATATTAGAATTGATTTTTGGTTGCCAGTTTTCTTTCTGCCCCCTTCCCTGGGGTAGGGAATTAAGGGGGGGGTAGTGTCCCCCAGTAGGTGAATCCCAGGGTGTGCACAGCATTCCTTCCATTCAGCTCACTGACTCCCCCAGATCTCGGAGAATGCCCCTGTCGTGCACACTGCCTTAAGACAGGCTGCAGAAATTAGGGTCTGTTTTGGGACCACAAAGTACGATCTTTGCTTCCTCTGCCAGTCCTCCGACTCATTTGTATCCCCTGTGCAGCTCTGACCCTTCCACCGGGGGGTAGTAGTGAACTTTGCTGTTCTTCGCTATTTGACTGTGGGGTGCAACTGTGACTAGGGGGTTAGTGTGGTAGCTTGCAGAATACCACTGAGTTACAGGGTAGGGATAAGCTCACTTCTGGGTCCCTTCTAGCTCTTATCAAACTGTCCTCGGGGGGGGGGGGGAGGGGGGGAGGGAATGTGATATATTTGGTGCAGTGCCCCTTCACTCCTGACTCAGTGCCATAGAGAGCTGTTCTCCTGCCAACTAATTATGTTTTCCTTGCTTGCATGAAGGGGCGCTGGAAAGGAAGGGAATTACACTTACCCCCCTCTTGCTGTCGGTTGTCCTCACCCTTGCTGACAGATGCATCTCTGATTTGTTCCGACTCACCTGTGTTGCCGCTGCTGTAGGTTTTTGTTTTGTTTTTTTTGTAAATCTATTTATTTTTTATTTAACTTTTGATATATTTAGTCTGGTGACATTTTTAGGCTCTTGTCAGCATTTTGTGACATCTCATTTATTGTCAGGAAAGGCAGCGAGATGGGTGGGAGGGAGGAGTGAGAGAGAGCTGTTCCGACTGGGGTGATGATAATGTCTACCCTTTGTGCATCCTGGGCTACAAATGTTAAAAGGGAAAGCCAAGTGTACCATGTCTTGTGTTTGGTGGACAGAGGAGGGGGCTGGGACTTGATGCATGGGTCACGCTAGGAGTGTGGATTACCTTTCCACAGCCACTGTGGAAAAATTGGAGGATCCTGTGAAACATTGGAGTCAGACTTGTTCTGGGTGGAGGAAGGATCAGTCGATGAGGAGGGAAAGAAGCAAGACCAGAGGAATAGTCTGTAAGGTGTTAATTTGAATTTTCATTTCCTTCCTGTGGCAATTCCTAAATGTGTTTACTTTGGCTCTGAACAGTTAAGTAGTTGAAAATATATATTTTTTAATTTTGGTACTCATATACCCTCAGTCACTGTGGGGGGGGGGGGGGGGGGTGGTTTCCATTCTGAGCATTCAACAGCAACTCCCCTCATTTCTGAACAGGACCTGAGCTCTGCAGTGTAGTATCCTCTCCACTTTGCTGGTATGTGTTTTAAGCAAGCAAACAGAAAGGTGTCCAACCAGTGGACTAGCTGGGATACTCAGAGACAGCAGCACGTGCGCACACACTGGCATCACCTAAAGTGATTGTTTATACAGGGAGAAATCAGATACAAGGGAAAAAGAAAACACACCCAGAGCTTTGTGCTCCAGTGTCACTCTGCAGTAACAGTATGTAAGCTGCAGCAAGATCTAAGCTGGGAGTCCCAGGGGTTGCCATTCACACACAGGCACAATCAGAAGGGATGATATATACGCCGGAAACTTTACGGCAGATTTTTAGCTTTGTAAAAGTTCTTGATGGGAGATATGCCTTCCTCTGATTCAATCTGTTAAAAAAAAAAATTTTCAGGAAAATTTGGAAAACAGAGAATGATGTGTGTTGGCCCCTGTGCTTGTCTCAAACCCTCTTCTGGACTGGATAAGGTTTTGAACACCCAGCAGGAACGCAAAACAAAACGAGGAAAGTTTTGTGTCGAGGGACTTTGGACATTTGAGCCCCTGCAGGGAGTGGGGCACCCGCTAGAGATGCCTCCGCTGTTCCTGAGGAAGGGGCACTGGCCCTATCGATTCGGCTGTGTGTTCTGTGGTTGTCTGTGTAATGTACTAACACACAGTGCTACTGTAACTAAGTCCACCTGTTAATAAATCTCACCTGGTTACTAAAACTCTCGGCAGCGGCTGTTTGCACAAATCCAGCCTCACTGAAACATCCGTTGGATAGAAAAGTCTCGGACGTGGCTACACATCCCTATAAAAACCTTTGGAACAAAAGACCTCGGGCACAGTCGACACCTCGCTATAGTTTCCCCAGGATCGGCCTCAGTCAGGGTGACACCATCAGGGGATTTATAGCAAATGGTCACTTTGTCCAGGGATTTTCTATCCAATTCGGGAGACCACACCTTCAAAAAGATATAAACAGGACGGAGTTAGTCCGGAGGGTGGCAACTAAAATGGTTAGTGGTGTCACGTAACTGAATATCGTGCTTAACCGCATAAGAGATAGCCAACAGCACAAACCCAGATATTCGATGTCAGTACACTGCCACAGGCTGAATCTCTACCTCTGTATTTTCAAATTGCAAGGGATTTCTGAAAATGGCATGTGAGTAAAACAAGCACCACTAGGTGGCATTCTCACTGCAGGGCAGAAGGTTTACAATAGAGCAGTGGCCTAGCTACTGTAGGGACATGGGGGCCTGGGCCCCCGTAGATTTGGCCCTGGACCCCCCTGCCGACGACCCTCTCAACCCCCCCTCCTGCCGCCAACCCACCGTTGCCGTCTGCTACCTTTGCTGGCGGGGGACCCCAACCCCCGCCGGCCGAAGTCTTCTTTCTTCGTTTTGTTTCTGAGTCTGACGTCCTGCATGTACAACGTGCAGGACGTCAGACTCACATAAACAGAACGAAGCCTTGCGATCTGCAGGGCTTCATTCTGTTTCTGTGAGTCTGACATCCTTCACGTTGTACATGCAGGACGTCAGACTCAGAAACAAAACAAAGAAAGAAGACTTCGGCTGTCAGCAAAGGTAGCAGACGGCGACAGCGGGTTGGTGGCGGGAGGGGGGGTTGAGAGGGTCGGCGGCAGGGGGGGATCAAAGTTGTTGGTGTCGGCAATGGGGCGGGTGGCGGCAGTGGCGGCGGGGGGATTGGTGGCGGGGGGGGGGGGGCTAAAATGTGCCCCCTCACCTTGGCTCTGGACCCCCCTCCCGCCGAAGTCTGGGACAACAATTTCACCAATCCCCAGTGGAATCTAACCTGTACCCGCTAAGATCCATTCCATCCCCATCCGTACCCACAGGAGTCAAAGGTATTAATTACTTGCAGCCAGGCTGGGGTTACCATATAACTGCAGAAAAAGGAGGACAGATTGAACCAGCAGAGGTTGGCAGGAGATATTGGACCAGTCCTGGATTTCTAACTTCCAAGCCTCAGTCTGGTGTTCCAGTTGCCTCTCAGATTCCAGGACAGATTTTGTAGGACAGTGTTGATCCAGCCTGGGTTTACCCCAGTGCATGCTGGACTTGTAGTCTTGCTTTTCTTAGAGAATGCAATGGGGAAAAATCAGAACTACAAGTTCCTGCATGCAACAGGTAAACCTAGGATTGGATCTAGTTGGCAGCCTTAGTCCAGGAAATAGATCTAACCAAGAGGTTCCAGAAGACCCAGAGCAAACCTGGAGGTCTAGGAGACAACCTCAGAACTTCCCCAGGAAGGCAGCTCCAGGCAACGGTTCCTTTGTAAGATAAGTTCAGCTTTTGGCTTTATTAATTTGATCTGAGTTGAGGAAAATATTTACAAATAAGCACAAAATGTATATGTCAAAGATAATTTTGAACCATGTGAAATCAGTTGTTGCTGAGGTTCTTATGAGCTGCTGGCTGTTTACATACTATTATATTAACTGTGAGTGTTAGGCAGTTACTTTGCATGATTAGTACAGGCCCTCACTATCTTTAGATTGTGTTTGGCTCGAAAGTTTTTTTTATCACAGTTTATGTTATGTCACAATGGATAGTGTGATGTCACAGGCACACACAATGAACCAGTCTCAGCCCTGAAAATGTGATGTCACAGGCACACACAATGAACCAGTCTTGGCTCTGAAAATGTGATGTCACAGGCACACACAATGAACCAGTCTCGGCCCTGAAAATGTGATGTCACAGGCACACACAATGAACCAGTCTTGGCTCTGAAAATGTGATGTCACAGGCACACACAATGAACCAGTCTCGGCCCTGAAAATGTGATGTCACAGGCACACACAATGAACCAGTCTTGGCTCTGAAAATGTGATGTCACAGGCACACACAATGAACCAATCTCGGCCCTGAAAATGTGATGTCACAGGCACACACAATGAAGCAGTCTCGGCCCTGAAAATGTGATGTCACAGGCACACACAATGAAGCAGTCTCGGCCCTGAAAATGTGATGTCACAGGCACACACAATGAACCAGTCTCGGCCCTGAAAATGTGATGTCACAGGCACACACAATGAACCAGTCTCAGCCCTGAAAATGTGATGTCACAGGCACACACAATGAACCAGTCCCAGCCCAGAAAGTATGATGTCGCAGGCACACACAATGAACCAGTCCCAGTGTAATGTCACAGGCACATACAATGAACCAGTCCCAATCTTGAAAATGTTTTGTCACAGGCACACACAATGAACCAGTCCTGGCCCTCAAAGTGTGATGTCACAGACATACAATGAACTAGTCCCGGCTCAGAAAGCTGGCTGGCTGGCTGGGTGTGTTTGGCGAACTCCTGCCATAATGTATACTGGGACCTGCATTTTATATCCCTCAAAAAAAAATCGTATTATATTGGCTGTTTCAGCCCTTGTTATTTCTATTTAAGAAAGTTCACTAAAAATTGTTTGAATTTAAAAAAAAAAATCAGACCTACAGTTCTCAGCATGGCATAGGGGGTGAAGCTGGGTCTGGATTAACCCATTCTTGTGTCCTGGTGACAACCCTAGTGGGAGCAACTGACACTGGGAACTTGCAGTAAGGAGGTTCACTTATAAGTGTGGCTGGCGCAACCATTAGGCAAGACTAGGCAGTCGCCTAGAGCAGCAGTTTCTGGGGGGGAGGGAGGAGCAGTGGCAGTCAAAGGAAAACAATAGATCTTGACAGCCACACAAACTCAAAGAAACATCAATACTTTTACCTGCAGGAAGGGTGTGAAATTTTGAAACAGCCCATTTAACTGGATAAACGACTTTTGAAAATTGCACTGCTTAGCAGTGTGTGTGTTTCTGGCACACAGACACAGGAAAGTTTAATATTTAAAAGCATGATGTCTTGGGGGGGGGGGGGCAGATTAGGTGCCTGAACTGAGAGGGGCATAATCGCTTGGGGTGCCTGGTACCCGTTCCATGGTCGTGGGATGTGGCAGCAAGGCTTTCTTCTTTCTTACACGGCTACCACACTCCTCTTCTTTCTTACAAGAACTGTTTTCTGTGCCAGGCCAGCCTGCGGCACAGCACTTGTGTTTCAGGAAGGGAGAGAGGTACCGGAGAACTGACTCACTTCCCCCTGCGGAGCAGGGTCTCACAGCCTGGGCAGCTTATCTTGAGCTACCAGGAGCTGATCCAAGGGTGGAGGATAGAGAGTGGTAGAGGAGGGAGGGAAAGACCCCTCTCCACCTAACCCCGACAGCAGGCATTCAAAGCAATAAAGGGAATGGTGTTTTGAAACGTGGCCAGAAATGTCTGAAGGCCAAGGGAATGACATTTATAAAGCGAGAGAGACCTCGAGGGACATGCAGAGACGGCTTTGATTGTAACCACAGAAAGGCGATATATCACGTCCTATCCCCTTTCCCTTTCCATATAACTGAAGTACAGTATTCCGTAGCTTCTGAGTAGAAAATCCTTTCGCAGTGGAGGAGTAGCCTAATGGTTAGTGCAGCAGGCTTTGATCCTAGCAACCTGGGTTCAATTCTCACTGCAGCTTCCTGTGACCTTGGGCAAGTCACTTGACCCTCCATTACCCAAGGGTCACCAACAGAGGGTATTGTGAGCCCTGTAGGGATAGAAATGTACTTGCATTTAATGTGTACAGTGCCTAGTAGCACTATAGAAATGATTATTAGTAATAAAAAATCAGTGCTCTTTATTAATAATGATTATCAAAACGGCAAATATAAATTAGATAAAATATTAAGAATAAAACCCAGATTCAGTAGGCAGATGGACATGAAATGGGGAAGGGTTCACCTGACCCTTGCACTGGAGGATTGGTGGCAGGGGGATTGAAAGAATGTTGGCACACCAGCTTAGGGAGAGCAGATAAGAGGTGGTGGGGTGGAGGTTGAAGGACTCTTCAGGCTGAGGTCATCGGGTGTTGGGATCCATCCTTAGGCTAATCTTGTTGTCCTGACAGGCGCCTGCACAGAAGAGAGAGCACAGCCCACATCAGCTCTGGTCCCACCATTTCCAGCCCCTGCGCTTGCTGCATTTGCTGCAGTCTCTTTGTTGTTTTCAGCCCCTGATCTCTCTGCATTTTGCTTCACTCTCCCTCTGGTATTTTCAGCCCCTGATCTCTCTGCATTTTGCTTCACTCTCCCTCTGGTATTTTCAGCCCCTGATCTCTCTGCATTTTGCTGCACTCTTCCTCTGGTATTTTCAGCCCCTGATCTCTACACTCTCCCTCTGGTATTTTCAGCCCCTGATCTCTGCATTTTGCTTCACTCTCCCTCTGGTATTTTCAGCCCCTGATCTCTCTGCATTTTGCTGCACTCTTCCTCTGGTATTTTCAGCCCCTGATCTCTGCAGTCTCCCTCTGGTATTTTCAGCCCCTGATCTCTGCAGTTTGCTTCACTCTCCCTCTGGTATTTTCAGCCCCTGATCTCTCTGCATTTTGCTTCACTCTCCCTCTGGTATTTTCAGCCCCTGATCTCTCTGCATTTTGCTGCACTCTTCCTCTGGTATTTTCAGCCCCTGATCTCTACACTCTCCCTCTGGTATTTTCAGCCCCTGATCTCTGCATTTTGCTTCACTCTCCCTCTGGTATTTTCAGCCCCTGATCTCTCTGCATTTTGCTGCACTCTTCCTCTGGTATTTTCAGCCCCTGATCTCTGCAGTCTCCCTCTGGTATTTTCAGCCCCTGATCTCTGCAGTTTGCTTCACTCTCCCTCTGGTATTTTCAGCCCCTGATCTCTCTGCATT
Source organism: Microcaecilia unicolor (assembly GCF_901765095.1). Taxonomy (NCBI): domain Eukaryota; kingdom Metazoa; phylum Chordata; class Amphibia; order Gymnophiona; family Siphonopidae; genus Microcaecilia; species Microcaecilia unicolor. The sequence continues at coordinate 207,925,347 of NC_044033.1, forward strand.
TTGCTGCACTCTTCCTCTGGTATTTTCAGCCCCTGATCCCTGCAGTCTCCCTCTGGTATTTTCAGCCCCTGATCTCTCTGCATTTTGCTGCACTCTTCCTCTGGTATTTTCAGCCCCTGATCTCTGCAGTCTCCCTCTGGTATTTTCAGCCCCTGATCTCTGCATTTTGCTTCACTCTCCCTCTGGTATTTTCAGCCCCTAATCTCTCTGCATTTTGCTGCACTTTCCCTCTGGTATTTTCAGCCCCTGATCCCTGCAGTCTCCCTCTGGTATTTTCAGCCCCTGATCTCTCTGCATTTTGCTGCACTCTTCCTCTGGTATTTTCAGCCCCTGATCTCTCTGCATTTTGCTGCACTCTTCCTCTGGTATTTTCAGCCCCTGATCCCTGCAGTCTCCCTCTGGTATTTTCAGCCCCTGATCTCTCTGCATTTTGCTGCACTCTTCCTCTGGTATTTTCAGCCCCTGATCCCTGCAGTCTCCCTCTGGTATTTTCAGCCCCTGATCTCTCTGCATTTTGCTGCACTCTTCCTCTGGTATTTTCAGCCCCTGATCTCTGCAGTCTCCCTCTGGTATTTTCAGCCCCTGATCTCTGCAGTTTGCTTCACTCTCCCTCTGGTATTTTCAGCCCCTGATCTCTCTGCATTTTGCTGCACTCTTCCTCTGGTATTTTCAGCCCCTGATCCCTGCAGTCTCCCTCTGGTATTTTCAGCCCCTGATCTCTCTGCATTTTGCTGCACTCTTCCTCTGGTATTTTCAGCCCCTGATCTCTGCAGTCTCCCTCTGGTATTTTCAGCCCCTGATCTCTGCATTTTGCTTCACTCTCCCTCTGGTATTTTCAGCCCCTAATCTCTCTGCATTTTGCTGCACTTTCCCTCTGGTATTTTCAGCCCCTGATCTCTGCATTTTGCTTCATATAGTAACATAGTAGATGACGGCAAAGAAGGACCTTGCATTTTGCTGCACTCTCTCTCTCTCTCTCTCTGGTATTTCCAGGCTGTGCACTTTCTACATTTTTCTGCACTCTGCCTCTGGTATTTTCAACCCCTGTGCCCTCAGCATTTTGCTGGAGTCTCCCTATGGTATTTGGTAGCCCCTGATCTCTGTGCATGTTGTGGCACTCTCCCTCTGGTATTTTCAGCTACTTTATTCCTCACTATTTTCAGCCCCTATGCCCTCGGCATTGTGCTGGAGTCTCTCTTTGGTATTTTGTAGCCCCTGTATTTGCTGTATGACTGTAGGTTTATCAGATGACTCTTGATCCTCAAAAATGGTTATTCCACTCCCAGATTTACTCCAGAGCATGCTGGTTCCAGTAGTTTCTGCTTTTTTTAAATCCATAGACACACTTGTAGTCTAGGTTGTAAGTACCTGGCAGATTATACACAGCAGATCTATTTCTCATAGTTCATTTTGGGTAAAGATATAGTTCATTTTGAGGGATGAATAGTGGCTCTCAATTCTCCCAGGCTAATCATTTTTATGGACTTTTAAGTGTTGCCATACTGGGACAGACTAAAGATTCATCAAGCCCAGTATCTTGTTTCCAATAGTGGCCAATCAATTACCCGGCAAGAAACCTCTGTCCATGTGGGTGTTGTCTACAGACCTCCGACACAATTGGAGGACCTAGATAAAGATCTGATCGCTGATATTCAAAAGTTGGGGAAGAAAAGAGAGGTGCTGTTGTTGGGAGATTTCAATCTGCCGGATGTAGATTGGACGGTTCCGAAATCGGAAAGAAGTAGAGAGATCGTGGATGCTTTTCAAAGTGCTTTGCTCAGACAAATGGTGTCAGAACCCACGAGGGAGGGAGCGACACTAGATCTGGTACTCACAAATGGGGATAATGTGTCAAATGTCCGAGTGGGTGCCCACCTGGGCAGCAGTGACCATCAAACGGTTTGGTTTGATATGACGGCTGAAGAGGAGGGTGGCCACTCAAAACTCAAAGTCCTGGATTTCAAACATGCTGACTTTAGTAAAATGGGGGAATACCTGAGGAAGGGGCTGATGGGATGGGAGGAAATACAAGAAGTGGAAGGACAGTGGTCCAGACTGAAAGAAGCTATAAATAGGGCCACGAACCTTTATGTAAGGAAAGTAAATAAAAGCAAGAGAAAAAGGAAACCAATACGGTTCTCCAAGCAAGTGGCTGAGAAAATAAAGGCTAAAGAGTTGGCATTCCAGAAATACAAAAAAACTCATGAAAAGGGACACGAGGAGGAATAGCGGATGAAACTGAAAGAAGCCAAGAGAGAGATACGTCTGGCAAAAGCGCAAACGGAAGAACAAATGGCTAGAAATGTAAGGAGGGGTGGCAAAATTTTCTTCAGGTATATTAGTGAAAAGAGAATGACTAAAAAGGGAATTGTGAGACTAAAAGATACTGCGAACCGCTATGTGGATAATGATGAAGAAAAAGCAAATTTGCTAAATAGATACTTCTGTTCTGTTTTCACAGAAGAAAATCCTGGAGAAGGACCGCGATGGACTGCAAAAAGTACAAATGAGATTTAAGTGGATAGAGCACCGTTCACGGAAGAGAGTGTGTATGAACAACTTGAAAAGCTAAAGGTGGACAAAGCCATGGGACCGGATGGGATCCACCCTAGGATATTGAGGGAGCTCAGAGAGGTTCTGGCGGGTCCTCTTAAAGATTTGTTTAATAAATCCTTGGAGACGGGAGAGGTTCCGAGGGATTGGAAATCGGCGGATGTGGTCCCTCTTCACAAAAGTGGTGATAGGGAAGAAGCTGGAAACTACAGGCCGGTAAGCCTCACTTCGGTTATTGGAAAAGTAATGGAAGCGATGCTGAAGGAAAGGATAGTGAATTTCCTGGAAGCCAATAAGTTGCAAGATCCGAGACAACATGGATTTACCAAAGGGAAATCGTGCCAAACGAACCTCATTGAGTTCTTTGATTGGGTGACAGGAGAATTGAATCAGGGACAAGCTATGGACGTAATCTACTTAGATTTCAGCAAAGCTATTGACACGGTTCCCCACAGGAGGCTCTTAAATAAACTGGATGGGCTGAAGATAGGACCCGAAGTGGTGAACTGGATTAGGAACTGGTTGACGGACAGACGCCAGAAGGTGGTGGTGAATGGAATTCGCTCGGAGGAGCGAAAGGTAAGTAGTGGAGTGCCTCAAGGATCGGTGCTGGGGCCGATTCTGTTCAATATATTTGTGAGTGACATTGCCGAAGGGTTAGAAGGTAAAGTTTGCCTATTTGCAGATGATACTAAGATCTGTAACAGAGTGGACACCCCGGAGGGAGTGGAAAACATGAAAAAGGACCTACGGAAGCTAGAAGAATGGTCTAAGGTTTGGCAATTAAAATTCAATGCGAAGAAATGCAAAGTGATGCACTTAGAAAGTAGAAATCCACGGGAGACGTATGTGTTAGGCGGGGAGAGTCTGATAGGTATGGACGGAGAGAGGGATCTTGGGGTGATAGTATCTGAGGATTTGAAGGCGACGAAACAGTGTGACAAGGCAGTGGCTGTAGCTAGAAGGTTGTTAGGCTGTATAAAGAGAGGTGTGACCAGCAGAAGAAAGGGGGTGTTAATGCCCCTGTATAAGTCGTTGGTGAGGCCCCACCTGGAGTATTGTGTTCAGTTTTGGAGGCCGTATCTTGTTAAGGATGTAAAAAGAATTGAAGCGGTGCAAAGAAAAGCTACGAGAATGGTATGGGATTTGCATTACAAGACGTATGAGGAGAGACTTGCTGAACTAAACATGTATACTCTGGAGGAAAGGAGAAACAGGGGTGATATGATACAGACGTTCAAATAAGGTATTAATCCGCAAACGAACCTTTTCCGGAGATGGGAAGGTGATAGAACGAGAGGACATGAAATGAGATTGAAGGGGGGCAGACTCAAGAAAAATGTCAGGAAGTATTTTTTCACGGAGAGAGTAGTGGATGCTTGGAATGCCCTCCCGCGGGAGGTGGTGGAAATGAAAATGGTAACGGAATTCATACATGCGTGGGATAAGCATAAAGGAATCCTTTGCCGAAGGAATGGATCCTCAGGAACTTAGTCAAGATCGGGAGGCAGGGCTGGTGGTTGGGAGGTGGGGATAGGGCTGGGCAAACTTATACGGTCTGTACCAGAGCCGGTGGTGGGAAGCGGGACTGGTGGTTGGGAGGCGGGGATAGTGCTGGACAGACTTGTACGGTCTGTGCCAGAGCCGGTGGTTGGGAGGCAGGGCTGGTGGTGGGGAGGTGAGGATAGTGCGGGGCAGACTTATACGGTCTGTGCCCTGAAGAGCACAGGTACAAATCAAAGTAGGGTATACACAAAAAGCAGCAAATATGAGTTATCTTGTTGGGCAGACTGGATGGACCGTGCAGGTCTTTTTCTGCCGTCATCTACAGATCAGTAAAACAGATTTTATGTTGCTTATCCCAGGAAGAAGCAGTGGATGTTCCCAAGTCCGTCTTAATAATGGCTTATGGACTTTTCTTTTAGGAAATTATCCAAACCTTTTGTAAGCCCTGCTAAGCTAACTGCTTTTTACCACATTTTCTGGCACAGAATTCCAGAATTTAATTGCACATTGAGTGAAGAAGTATTTTCTCTGGTTTGTTTGCAGATCCACCTTCACGCTTCAGTGGTTCAAAGCAGCTTTCTGTGCTTGTTTACCACAATTACCTGTTCCTTGAACAAGGCCGCAAGTACCAAACACACATCTGATGCATCCCGGTCTAGTTTCATTGAGCTTAACAGAATTACCTTCAATGTTTTGGAACTCGTCCAATCCTCTTTTGAATCCTACTATGTTTATTTTTAAAAATATATATTCTGCCTATCCCTAATTGGCTTACATAATACAATATACATAAAAATTCAAAAACAAAAAAATCTGACAGACGCTGTACAACAACGGTACATCAAGAGAGCCTAAACTAAAGTGTTGCCAAAACAGCTCAGGAATTAGAAAAAGCCTGCACAAAGAACCGCATCTTTAGAACCTTTCTAAATTGTTCTAATGATGAGCAAAATTGAATATGCCCTGATAATGCATTCCATAATCTCAGGCCAGCGACTAAAAAGGCACAAGCCAATGTTTCAGCAAAATGAAAAGTGGTCAGCGCTGGTACAGAAAGTTTCAGTAGCTGAATGCAAAGATGAATGCAACTGTATCACATTTTTCAAGTACTGTGCACCTCCCTAATACAACGTCTGATAAATCAAAATCAAGACCTTATTCATAATACAATATTTCATGGGTAACCGATGCAATTTCTGCAGCAGTGGTGACACGTGATCATTTCCCTAGTGCCAAAGTGCAGTCTAACTGCAGAATTGTGAATCATCTGCAATGCCGTATTTATTTATTTACATTTGTGTCCCACATTTTCCCACCTTTTTGCAGGCTCAATGTGGCTTACATAGTACTAAAAAGGCGATCGCCAATTACGGTATGAACAAATACAAAGTGATGTTGTGGTCGAATAAAGTTCATGTGTAACAGACACCTTGGGGAATCGTAGGGAGGACGAGTTAAGTTATGTCCAGTACAAGCTTTGGCTTCGGCTTCGTTGTGTTGAAGGGTTCAGGCATTTAAGTTGGATCTGTAGGGTATGCCTTTTTGAGCAGGTTAGTTGTTAGTGATTTCCGGAAGTTGAGGTGATCATACGTTGTTTTCACGGCATGTGGTAATGTGTTCCATAGTTGTGTGCTTATATAGGAAAAGCTGGATGCGAAAGTAGATTTGTATTTGAGTCCTTTGCAGCTTGGGTAACGGAGATGCCTTGTAGCGTGTCCACATTATAATGCATTACAAAAATCCAGTCTGGACAACTGAAGTCCTACCCCTTTCAGATAGTAAAAACATGTCTTTACTACTTCCCTGATTTGCTTTTTAAAGGACAACTGTGAATCTAATTTGATGCCAAGACTTTTATTTTATTTTTTTATTTTTATTTTTGTTACATTTGTACCCCGCACTTTTTCCCACTCATGGCAGGCTCAATGCGGCAGGCAATGGAGGGTTAAGTGACTTGCCCAGAGTCACAAGGAGCTGCCTGTGCCGGGAATCAAACTCAGTTCCCCAGGACCAAAGTCCACCACCCTAACCACTAGGGATTGAAACCCCTTCAAGATTATGGTGTGCCATAAAAAAAACCCTTCCTACTATCACCTTGACCACATCTGGCAATGGATTCCACAGCGTAGTGCATGTTACTTGGAAAAAAAAAATCCCTACGATTTATTTTCAGTCTGCTGGCTGTTTCATGGAGTTCCCTCTTGTTTATGTGTTGTTTCACAGGTTTAACAACCGTTTCGTATCTATCCACTCCGTCCCACTTATAATTTTATAAATATCTATCATATCCCTTCTGTGTTTTTTCTTCAAGCTGAAAATCTCTAACCTGTTTAGCCTTTCTTAATACCAGAGGAGTTCCATCCCCTTCATCATTTTTATGTCTTCTTCTGAACCTTTTGGGATAGGATGCTCAGAACTGCATACAATGCTCAAGATCCAGATGCGCCAAGGTCCTATACAGGAGAACCACAGATCTTTGAACCCCCCCCCCCCCCTTGTCAAGTGCTGTCCCACCTCCCAGTTACTAGCATAGGCCCTGATGGCAGAGGGACCTGTTTGGCTCCCCCTCTCACCCCAGGAACAGGACCCCTGGAAGGGTGAAGGGCATACTCACAAGAGCCCATCTTTTCTTCCATGTACATGAGCTGATCACTCAGTGACTCCACCTGGTCCAGCTGCCGGAGGCGTGTCCAGAGCTCCTGTATGTGTTCTGCCTTGATATCCTCTAGCCGCATAGGGAGAAGGTTCTGGAAAGTGTTCACTGTCCATTCCAGCCTCTGCAAGGGTGGAAGAGAGGAGGTCAGACCTTCAAGGGGAAGGGAAAGGGAAATGGGACTTGATATACCACCTTTCTGTGGTTTTTGCAACTACATTCAAAGCGGTTTACATATTATATACAGGTACTTATTTGTACCTGGGACAATGGAGGGTTAAGTGACTTGCCCAGAATCACAAGGAGCTGCAGTGGGAATCGAACTCAGTTCCCTAGGATTAAAGTCCACTGCACTAACCACTAGGCTACTCCTCCAGAGTAGCCTAAGGGAAGAACTCTTAAGGTGGGGATTCTCAAGTCCCACCAGATGGAGATCTCCCAGCCAAAACTCTTCTAACTTGGGCAGCCATCAGTGCCGCATGCTTAGTTTTCATGCATGCATGGGGACTAGCAGTGGCGGTGGATCGAAGACACTGCCACTGGCTGCCCAGGTTGGAAGAGGTCTTCTGCTGGTGGGGCTTCTTGGCGATCCACACCAGCTCAAGTATTTCTATTTTGAGTTGGGGATGAGGAGGCCAGGGGCAGAGATGAAATTTCAAGCCCAGCCACTTTGGGTTTAGGCCCATCCTAAATTAGCCATCTGGCTATGCCACTGCTAGGTGTCTCTGACTACAGTCAGCTGTAGGTCTCTCTAGCATTGTTCACTGGGCTGTATGTCTGCAGTCATTGTAGCAGCGCTGGACATCTCATAGCCACATCAGCTGGGCTGTAGATTTCCTGAACACTGGTCACTGGACTGGAGGTCTCTCTAGCCATATAGGCTTCTGTATTAGCTTTGGTGATTACGCCTCCTTGCCTCTTTGGCCCCACATGAAATCGCCCCACCTCACCCTCTGGAGATGTCTCCACTCCTTTCCATGATTTACCTCTTGCAGATCCGCCATCTTCCCTTGGAGCTCCTTCACCTCATTGGTCAGTTCCTCTGAGGATGAGCTCTGACCTTTAGGGATGCAAGATATGTGAATGTTACCCAGTGCCAATCTGCACCCACACAGAGGCTGGGGTTCTAATTCCTGGCTCTTTCACTGACTGTATATGTGATCTTGGAGTGAGTCCCCTTATCCACCTATTCCTCAGTTCTAATCCCCAGCTCTGCTGATGACTCTGTGTGACCTTATTTCATGGTTCTAATCCCCAGCTCTGTCACTGACTATGTATGTGACCTGGGGGTGAGTCCCCTTATCCCACTTTCCCTCCGTTCTAATCTCCAGCATTTCTGGAATTAGTCAGTTTATCATCTCGTCTCAGTTCTAGTCCTGGCTCTGTCACTAACTGTGCAGGTGACCCTTAGGGTGGGTTCTGTTATTCCTCTCTGCTGCTAGTTTGTGTGGCCCCGGGTCGGCACAGGGACCGGTGCATGGTTTTCAGTGCAGAAAGGAAAATAAGGCTTTACCTGAGGTCGGTAAGGCAGGGCTGGGGGTGGGCTGTTCCTGGCAGGATTTCTCATCTGCCCCTAGAGAGAAGCCAGGGTGGCAGGCACAGTGGTAACTGCCCAGGGTATTTACACACTGCTGGAAACAGGAATGTATTGGTGTCCGGCATTCATCAACATCTGTCGACAGAGAGAGGGGGGAGAGTGTGAGAGGGGAGGGAAAGACAGGATGATGGCAGAGAGGGGGCAGAGCTGAGGAAGGAGATGTTGGCCCCAGAAATCTTGTTACCTTGTTTTTGTTTTTGTTTTTAACTTTTAAGTAACCTTTATTTTGAGAGAGGGGACAGAGCAGGGAGAGAGAGACAGGATAACTTAGAGAGAGGGGCGAACAAGAGGGAAAGTAGGGGGAGGAAGGAGGGACAGGAGAGAAAGGGAGAGCTTGAGAGAATTATTATTATTATTTTTGTTTTTTTTGTTACATTTGTACCCTGCGCTTTCCCACTCATGGCAGGCTCAATGCGGTAGGCAGTGGAGGGTTAAGTGACTTGCCCAGAGTCACAAGGAGCTGCCTGTGCCAGGAATCCAACTCAGTTCCTCAGTTCCCCAGGACCAAAGTCCACCACCCTAACCACTAGGCCACTCCTCCACTCCTAAGTGCAGGAAGGGGAAAGGAAGGTGGGAGGGAGAGAACAGATAAAAGGGAGCTGGTAAAGAAGATGGAAGAGAAGAAAGAGAGAAAAGGAATAGAGAGAATTACATGGGGACAAGAGATGGGGACATCATGAGAGAAAAGGAGGGGAAAATAGGAAAGAAAAGCATGATAGACAAGGCGAGAGAGTAGGAGGGAGACGAGAAAAAGAATGGGGATGGGAATGAAGGGAACAGGGTAATGAGAGAGGAGAAGAAGAGGGGGACAGGGAGATGGAATAAGAGATCGCTGACAGAGACCCCTGGAGTTGCAGTAGCTGGCACCCAGGGGATGAAGCCACTCACCGATTTGGCAGTATTTGCCCCCCCAACCTGGACGGCATAGGCAGACGTTCGGCCTGGAACAGATGCCCCCATTCCTGCAGGGCTTGTGACAGAGTGCTACGGAGAAAGCGAGAGGGAGGCTGAGATAGCAACAGTGACACAAATTCCCTCCATTACCAGAATAACACTAAACCCTGCAAAAACTACATTCAGCACCTTTGTAACCTGGCCTACCATAGCAGCACTGTCTGCCAGGACTCACACAGCAACAACCCTATCTAGAAAAAGGCAACACTGCAACTATTGCACCTAGAGCACCAATACACCTACCTTAATAATGGTTTATAGACTTTTCCTCCAGGAATTTGTCCAAGCCTTTTTTTTTTAAACCCAGCTACATTAACTACTTTTACCACTTGCACTGGCAATGAGTTCCAGAGCTTAACTATGCACTGAGTGAAAAAATATATATTTTCTCCTATTTGTTTAAAATGTGCAGCTATGTAACTTCATGGCATGTTCCCTCCTCTGTGTACTTTTTGAAAGAGTAAAGAAATTATTTGCGTTTACCCTGTTCCACTCCACTCTGGGCCCGAGGCCTCGCATGGTAAAAGCACCAGGGTTGGGCAGGTGTCCACTCCCAAGTTTTTACAGTCTCCAGGGTGGGGAAGGAGGGGGTTGTGGCCATTGTGTGGGAGCCAGGGGCGTAGCCAGGCAACAGAGTTTGGGTGGGCTTAGGCAAGAAGTGAGTGGGCACCAAGTGTTCTTCCCTTCTCTCCCCCTCCCCCCACCAGCTGGCAGGAAAACGCTTCTTTCCACCTTGGCAGTCTGCAGCAGGCATGCGCTGAAACTGAGCATACACAAGTGCCAGTATCATGGAGAGTAGCGTTTTCGTTACCATGAGGGGGAAGTCTTCAGCTGGTGGAGCTTGGAATCCCCACCAGCTACCGCTAAACACGTGCTAATGTTGGGTGGGCCTGAGCCCTAAGTGGATGGGCCCTGGCCCACCCAGGCCCACCTGTGTCTATGCCATTGGTGGGAGCGACTTCTAAATGGTTGGAAGGCGCTGCTAGACCCAACTGAGTATGTCTTGGGGAGCTGGAAGAAATCCCCAGGTGGTGTAAATGAGGGCTTATGGTGCCAGATCCCTGCCTGATGTCTTTTGAACTGGAAAGAAAATCTGGGATGAGAATGGATCAAGCACCCGCCTCTCCCTCCTGGTGCTCACCTTGATCACAGCTGGTGGCCCCTGGATGATTTTTCTGCCAGCCGGGGCAGCAGGTGATACTGGTCTGTAAGACTTCCTTCGTCACCTGCCGATAGGACACCCGGTATGTGGTCCTGAGGTGAGAGAATTGGAGGAGGATGTGAGCAGTGGTGAGAGACTGTTGTGAACTGTGAACCTTCTTTCCTGCTCATGTGACCTTCAGTGGGACACTTACCCACCATGCACCCAATGTACAACTGTGATGGCTCAGACAATAATGAAACAAACGGTAAAACCCACTACCCAAAGACCTGAAACTCACAGAAAACGACCTACAATTCAGAAAAAAACCTGAAAACACATCTTTTCAAGAAGTCTTTCCCCCCCCCCCCCCCCCCCCCCCGGATCTGCCTAATCCCACACCACCATTCAGAAATGGAAAACAATAATATTAACCTCTCTCACAATATGCTAATATATCAACCTAAGCGTTTATTGTACTTCTGTATTATGTGCTAGACTTCTACAAATCTAAATTTTGTAACCGCCTTTTTAGCAGTATGTAAGCCACATTGAACCTGCCATACAGTGGGAAAACGTGGGATACAAATGCAATAAATACTACCAGCCTTGTCCCTTTCCCTGTAGGTGCCATGGACATGTATACTCCGGCCAATGGCGCCAAATCTAAACCCAATCATGAACTCATGGCCTCTAAACCAATCCAAATGCCAGCCCCTCACCTTAGCCACGAACTCCCGCCTATGTGGTTTAATCCAGCCCCAGATGTTGCTGTGTGGCGCAGAGACCTCTGCAGATGGGTGATTCACCGACTAAAGCGGTTACCCTTCTCCCGGAGTTACTGTCAATTTTGCAGGTACGGAGGCCCCCCGCTTGTGGTGATATTGGTAATGAACGGGCTGGACTCCTGCCCATTCTCTGGGGTTATCCGTAGGTGCTAAGGCAGAGACCCTTTTATATATAGTGATGTATGGGCTGGACCTCAACCCTTCCCTTCCCTGTGGGTTACCTGTAAGTACTGCATGTACGGAGGCCCTTGCATGTAGTAAGAAAAGGGTGATAGACGGGCTGGATAAAGGTCTCATTGTAGATCAAAGGCACCCGCAATGTTTGCTTGGAGCAGACTCCCCTGGGGGATAGAAAGAAGGAGCTCAGATAAGTACATACATAAGTATGGCCATACTGGGACAGACCAAAGGTCCATCAAGCCCAGCATCCTGTTTCCAACAGTGGCCAATCCAGGTCACAAGTACCTGGCAAGATCCCCCAAAAGTTCAAAACATTTTATGCTGCTTATCCCAGAAATAGTGGATTTTCCCCCAAGTCCATTTAATAACGGTCTACGGACTTTTCATTTAGGAAGCCATCCAAACTTTTTTAAAACTCCACTAAGCTAACCGCCTTTACCACATTTAAGAAGCTGCAATGGGAATTGAACCCATTTCCCCAGGATCAAAGTCTACTGCTCTAATCATTAGGCTACTCCTCCACAGTAAGATACCCCCCCCCCACCCCATTCCTTCAGTATCAGCACAGTAATCATAGGAGCATCCAGGAAACAGCCTCTTCCCCTAGTGTCACTAACTCTACAGACATCTGCTCAGCCCATTAGGGCTGGTGTTAGCAGTGTGCAAACAGGGCAATTGCCCTGAGCTCCCATGCTACAGGGGGCGCCAAACCAGCCCATAGAATTTGGAGTAGAAGAAGGTGCAGCCTGGCAGCAGGCTATGGGGTCCTGCTTCCAAGTTTCTGCCCCGGGATAGCATTTCTAACACTGGTCCTGAGGCCCATGACACATCAATACCCTACTACTAGAGGGTTGGAAAGGGAGGAGGAAGTGGGGAAGGCTGGAGAAGAGAATGAGCTGGGGGTGGAGGCGGGACACCTGGAGAGAGATGGGGAGAGTAGATGAGGAAAAGAACAGGGTGAGAGAGAGAGAGGAAGACAGGAGGAGAGATATGGGGGTGGAGGGAAGAGAGGTCCTCAGGTGGTACTTACCTTCCTTCCTTTAAGACTTGACCTCTGACCCCAGTGCTGAGAAGACAGGTCAGTGCTGTGGCCACCAGCTGCAGCAGTGCCATGGTCAGTGCAAGCCAGCCACAGTGGAGGTGTCTTTCTAGCCCTCTGCTGCCTGCTGGAATGGGGCCAGCCCCTGTTCCACAGAGTCCCAACCTGGGACAAGATCCTCACTGGAAGAAATGGGGCAAAAGGGGGGGATTAGTAGTGAAGCATGAGAAGATAAAGTAACTCACTTTGAGATGACAGGCAGAGACTCAGTGACAAAGCCAGGGATTAGAGCTGAGGCAAAATGAGATCAAATGAATTCCCCCAGGGTTACACATAGTCCAGATTGGAACCCATAGTTTAAGAAGCACTAGTGCTGAGCTGAACAGAGGAGAGTTCCCATTCTTTCTGAAGACACACATCTCATCTCTGTCTAAATATCCCCCCCCCCCCCTCCCCTCACCTCATTTCTCATCTCTGTTAAAACACATCTCATCTCTGCTTAAATAATTTAGGCTCTCCTTAAATACTCTTCAATATTTATTTATTAAACTTTCTGTACCCTCATCTTAGCAAAGACATTCAAGATGGTTTACAAATCGAAATAAAACAACCTTGTAAGTAATATACTATGCCAAACTTTGTATTCCTGTTTGAATAGTTTTACTGCTGTGATTGTCTATTGTTTGTTTGACTTATTCTTGAGTGAATTCCTTCAAAAAGGCGGTAAATAAATCCTAATAATAAACTTAAATTACAATAAAACCCACAATAAAACATCACATTATAGCTGGAAATAAATAGAATTTCAGAGCCTTTCTGAGACCATAAAGGGAGGATGTCTGTTTCCATGTTTCTGGCAGTTTATTCCATTCCACCACAGCCAACTGGCGAAAAACCCTCCTGTCACGTCTTTTTCCTAAAAAAATTGCCCATCTGAGCCTTACAACTAGTTCTGTGCAGAACATAATAAGAGTCAGGAGGACGTAACCTCTCCTCAATGCATACACATACATGTCATCTCTCCTCGAATGCTTTCTAACACATACACACATGTGCTCTCTCGATCTCTCCCCCCCTCAAATATTTATTTACTTAGTTGTATAATATACCTACTGCTCTTCAAAAGAAACATCAGAGCGGTGTTACAATCATAATTAAAATACTGTAAAATAAAAAATGCAAAATCAACATGACATACACATGAGGAAGGAATGTTTAACACTGCAATTATTACCAAAAGGCAACTGTAAAGATCTGAGACACAAAGGATAAAATAGTCTAACAGGCTGCTGCGTAGAATTCACATTAGAAAGCTTGCCTGAAGAAGTGTGTTTTAGTGGCTATTTTCAATTTGTGGAAGGAAGTCTCAACTGAGAACAAGAGGACAAAAATACATTTAAACTACTGTATAATAGACCCCACCTAGAATTAATTTCTATTAAAAGCTTGCCTGAATAACAGTCTCACCCCCCCAACACACCCTCACACTCTCATCTCGAATACCCCCAAAACACTCCCTCACGCTCGCATGTCTCATCTCGAATACCACCAACACACTGCCTCATGCTCGCATGTCTCATCTCAAACACCCCAACACACTCCCTCACGCATGGCTCATCTTGAATACCACCCCCTCACACTTCCACATCTTGTCTCGAATACCCCCAACTCACCTTCACATGTCTCATCTCGAATACCTCCAACACACTCTCACTCCTCATCTCGAATACCCTCAACACACACCCTTTCACACGTCTCATCTGAATTTCCCCAACACACACCCTCACACTCACATATAACAAACACATAAAATACAAATACAGAGCCTATTTCCTTCCCCCCACCTCTTCATAATACTAAAGTTCTGATAGCATTACAGCTCTTAGAATACCCAACTCCCATCATCACCCTAGTCCTTACAGTGCTGGTCCTGTCGGTTCCCTTGTTATCACAACCGCTATAGTGACCCTGGTCTTCACGGTATTTCCTGTGGTTCAATGCCCTCCCCTTGTTCCCACAACATCTACACAACTTATAGAGCTCCTGGTTTTGGCATTTTCATCCCTAGCGTATTCTGGGATCAAGGACGCATCAGGTTTAGGGAGCTGGGACCAGCCCACCGTTACCCTCCCAGAATGGGGACCCCCCTGGTGATGGGCTCTAGTGAACCCCCAGAGGATCCCAAGGAGGATGTCTCTCACCTTCAGAGAGTGCTGCAGTCCTTCCTCTAGTCACAGAACGCAAGGTTCATCAAATGCTTTTCTAAAGACAGCTGGGGTGTGAGCATCCCAAATCTTTCAGGTCCTTTCTTAGGGGAACTGGCAGCAGGTGGCTGACTCCACTCCCAGTTTGTCTAGATGTACCCTTGCCATGGGCAGGATCCCATCTCTCCACCCTAACTGGCTGTGCCTATGCCTGGTTCCTTTCCTCTCCTCCCCACCCCCTGCCTAAGGAAACCTCCCCATTCCTTGGAAGCAGAAACCCAACATCAGTCCCTTCCTTCCTCTCTCTCTGATCCTCCCAGCTCCTATTCTTGCAGCAGGGAGGAGTGGGAGAAAGAGAGGCAAGATGGATTAAGGGTACCTGTGGCTGTGGGGAGGGGAATTTTTATCTGTCACTGGTCATCATGCTCCCCCTCCCCCCAATGGTGAATAGCAAGAGGGCCTGGAGGGAGAAGGTGCAGCAAAAAGATGAGTCCCTCTGAGGGTCACTGATATTTTTACCCCATTCCTGATAGCCCTCTTTCCACACAGACAGACTGAAAGGGAGGAAAAGAGAGAACTCTTCCCATCGTCCCTCTCCTCTCTGAGGATGTCCAATTTTTCATTCAGTACATTTACCCCTTTCTTTCCTCACCCCCAAATCATCTCTCAAGATAACAGACCTGAGAGTGCAAATCCCCTCATTTTTGACAGTCTCTTGCTGTCTCGCTGCACCAGCCCTGGGGTGCAGAGGGACATTACTAGCCAAAGTGGGAGCTAGCCTGTCCTGCTGTAACTCCACTGCAGACACAGAGAGGGCATTCACATACCAGCTGAACACTGCAGCTCAGGAAAGGTCACGTTCCCAGGGTGTTCCTGCTCCGCTGGACTATCCTGGAAACTCTGGCGAAATGTAGAGATCACAGGGGCTGAAAATACCAGAGGAGACTGCAGTAAAATGCAGAGAGCACAGGGGCTGAAAGTACTAGAAGGAGATGAGCAAAATACAGAAGGTACAGGGATGAAAATACAGTGCAGGGGCTGAAAATCCCAGAGCAGTGTGCAAAGGGTGCAGGGGCTGAAAATTCAGAAAGCTGGTTTTCTTTCACACGTGAAGGGTCTCAGACCCTCCTCTATTTTTCAGGGCAGAGACATCTTCCCCCATGTTCCTCCCACCCAGCCTCTGAGGTTATGCAAATATTTAAAGTGTGTTAATGTGGATGTGGGGGGATATAGATTAATATTCTCTTCCTACAACTGGGAATGGCAACCTGTCAGTCCTTTCCTCCATAAATATTACAGATGCCGGGTCGGGGCCTGCCAGAGACTCACAGCTCTGCAGTGGTGCATCTGTGCATGGATGTCTGTCTGTCTCTCATAGGCCATGGAGACCATGCTATCCCGGAGCACGATAAAAGGTCACAGCTCTGTAATGCTCTGGCTTATATCCAAATCTCTGTACACTGGGGTATTTTGTTCTTAATTGCTCTGATATTTTGTGTTCCACCCTGTTCTGTCGCCTCCCTCTTTCCACACCCACGACTTGCACAAAGACTGAACAGTTTCTCCCCTTCCCTCTCTTCTTCTACCCCCACACACTTTAGGTTTTCAGACATGGGACAGAGGAGCTAAACTGACTCTCTCACTTAAACATAATGACTAACCCCTACCCTTAAAACTTTAACCCATGAATCAAGACTAAACTTTAACCCAAAACATTAACCTTAACAATTAACCTCTGACATAACCAACCACCTCATGGTAGCACAATTCCCTTAATATACAATGCCAAATCCAAATTCAGCCATGATGAACCCACTAGCTCTAAACCAATCCAAACTCACCTTAACTATTAACTCCCACCTAAACACTGTAACCTAGCCCCAGTCCTCATTCTCATCCCAACTCCATCCTAACCAATACCCATAACCTAAACCCTAACCCAAATCTTTGTTTTTTTCAACTCATATGCTAACCCCTAAACCCCAAACCAACCGTAATGTAATTCCCCAACTTCAGCACTAATACTAACTCATACCCAACCTTAACCAGTAACCATAACCCAAACTCTAATCCTTACCCATTGTCCAACCCTCATACTAACTCTTAAACCACAACACCAACCCTAACCTAGACCCCCATCTCCAACACTATCCACTAACCCCAATATTCAACCTAAACTCCAACTCTATTCCTTTCCTTCAGTCCAATTCCTGTCCTAACTGTTAAACCCCATAACTAACCCTAATCTCATCCCCCAATTCAAAACTAACCCCCCAACATTCATCCTAACCCAGATCATACCCTAACAGGTAACCATAATCCAAACCCCAACCTTAATCCTTACTCTCAGTCTAACTCCCTTACCTACTCCTAAATTCCATCACCAATCCTAATCTCATCCTGTAACACTAATACTAACTCAGACCCTATCCTAATCAGTAACTGTAACCCAGACATCAATCCTAATCCTTACACTTAGTCTAACTCCTAAACCCCAACACCATTCTTAATCTCATCCTCCAATTCCAACACTTTCCTCTAATCCCAATATTCATTTTAACTCATATCCCATCCCAACAAGTAACCATAACCCAAACACCAATCCTAAACCTTATCCCAGACACTAATTCTAATGATTAATTTCTAACCCAACCCTCAACTTCACTCCAACACTAACCCACAACATCAACCCAACACTCAATAACAAACTCACTAACCTCAAACTCCAAACCCAACATTAATCCAAAACCCCAACACCAAAACTAATCTCATCGCCCAGTCTCTACATTCACCCTAATCCACAACACAAACCCTAAACCTTAAATCAAACTCTGACCCTAGTAATTAACCCTTAATATAACTCCATCTCTTACCTTCATCCTAATCACTAATCTTAACTGCAACTCTATCCCTAACAATTAATCCCTTCCCCAAACCTAAATTTCACCCTAACTTCAATATTAGGCTTCTAAAACTCCAATACTAACCTTAATAACTCTTAAGCTTTCATTTAAACCTAATCTTAACCTTAATCCTAATCCTGTTTAGTCCTTGCCTATCTCCACCCAATCTCGAGTTCTAACCACAAACCCTAAACGTACCCTAATCCTTATCCTTATATTCACCCTCTAAATCCCAGCCCTAATCCCCAGCCTAAACAATAACCCTAACCTAAAGACTAACTTTAACGATTAACCTCTAACCAATCTGAACTCTAATTCTCAATCCACATCCAAACCCTGAGTCTCACTTTTAACCTAGCTAGTATCCTAAACCCAAATTTAACCCTAAACCTTATCCCGGAGCTTAACCCACTGAAGAACACCAACTTTCCCCTCATTCTGAGCTAAATCCTAACTCCAACCCTAACGTTACCTACCTTAATTCAAACATTAGCCAACTGTTACTGCATCCTATAACTCTGTCTCTAACCCTGACTCAAACTCCAGTTCCAACCCAAACCCCAACCTTAACTCTACCCCAATCTTAATCCCAAAACTAACGCCAACTCCTGCTCCCAATATTATCTTAACTATTATCCTATTCCTGGTTTCAACCCTCACCTCCAACCCCTATCCCTAGCTCCAATCTCAGCCATAACCTTAATTCTCACCCTGCCTGACTCCACCTCCACCCCAACCCTTAAATCCATCTCTAGCCTGAACTTTAACTTGAACACTAAACTCATCTCACTAATTTTAACACTAATATAATTTTAACCTTAATTTTACCTGCAACCCAGTCCTCCATAATTCCACCTACAGTCGGCACCCTCAGCCTTACCAATAACCCTAGCCTTAAACACATTAACCTTTAACCCTAATCCAACCCTAACAGTTAACCTTAAACCAATCCTAACCTGCATCTCCTACAGCTAAAACATTTGCAACTCCGCTCTCCTGTACTTCTACTGACTTGCTCTACCTCTTCTAACCCCATTCTCTCTGTTTATCTTCTTACCCTCTTTCCTCTCTCACCTCTCCCTCCTTTCACCCTCCCTCCTCTTCTTTGTTCTTTACTCTCCTCCCTCTATTGCTCTTCTCACTCTGTTCCTCTTTCCTTTCCTCCCCTCATGCCTCCTCTGTCTCAATTCCTTTAGCCTCCTGTCTCTTCTCCCTTTATTTCTCTTCTATCCCCCTTATTCCCCTCCTGTCTCTTGCTTCCACTCTCCTGTCCCTGTCTCTGCTCTCTCTTTAGTGGGAAAGGGAAATGGAACTTGATATACCACCTTTCTGAGTTTTTTTTGCAACTATATTCAAAGCAGTTTACATATATTCAGGTACTTATTTTGTACCAGGGGCAATGGAGGGTTGAGTGACTTGCCCAGAGTCACAAGGAGCTGCAGTGAGAATTGAACTCAGTTCCCCAGGATCAAAGTCCACTGCACTAACCACTAGGCTACTCCTCCGCTCTTTGCAGCCTCCTTGACATTTTTTTGCTCATTCTGGAAAGACAATAGCAGAGTTTCTGTCCCACAGCCGCCTGCCTTTGGATGGCTTCTAGAAGTTCTTGAGTCATCATGGCATGAAAATGAGACCTTTTTTTCGCTCTCCACTCCTTGTCACGTTTGAACTTGAGACTACCAGAGCCTCAGCTGACGTCTTGCCTCTTTCAAAAGAAAATACTGGGCGAGTGTGAGATGGACTGGGGGGGGGGGGGGTGGAGGGGAGGGACCTTTATGATAAAAGAAATTTCATTGTTCCAGCCCCCAAGGCTGGGAATTTCAGCATCTCTAGCTCCGGGGCACGAGAAGAGGTCCCCCATTGTTCCGATGGCATGCGCCATGGTAGTCACTGGCCCCTTACCCTGTGCCACCTTCCAAGGGTGGGGGCAAAGGTCAAGACTGCACGGCTCCCTCGGCCACGACTGGAACTTCTGGCACTGGCGGAATATTCATTCTACGCCCTTCCCAAAGAATTCGGTGGTTGACCTGGGAGGTGGAGTTAGAGAGAATGAAAGTTACTGGTCCAAGCTAACTCACCCAGAGCCTTGCAAGAGTTTAATACAGAAAGCTAAGCCCTGAAGTGCATTTTGCCTAACCAGTTTCATTCCTGATGTGCTGCCGTGGTTAAGGTGATGGACTTGAAGTCCATTGGGGTCTCCCTGCGCAGGTTCAAATCCTGCTGACTATGGGGCAGCAAATTTGTCTTACTAGTAGAGTTTTTTTTAGGAGCTGCTGATGGCTCAGAGATAAAATCTATAAATGTTTAGGTAGTCAGGAGTTCAAATCCCACTTGCTACTCTAGTTTAAAGATATTACAATTACTAAAAACCTGAGTATTCTCTTGAATGACATTTTTTGGGGGATCTTGCCAGATACTTGTGACCTGGATTGGCCATTGTTGGAAACAGGATACTAGGCCTGATGGATCTTCGGTTTGTCCCAGTACGGCAACACTTATGTACTTATGTACCATGATCGCATGTACTCTCTGTTGCAACTACTGCTGGTTCGGTCTTTAATTTTCAGTAAACTAGATTATTGCAATAGAGTTTATTTGGGGACCTCAGTTATTGGGTGGGCCAGAGACTGAACCGGGAGGGCATGACCCGTATTTCCTCTCTGCCTGCTACTCTCCCCTTCGCCCGCCTGCCTCCGCAGCATTAAAAATAAATACCTTGGCTGGCGGGGATTCCCAGGCCCCGCCAGCTGAAGAATCCCAAGCAGTGTCATCCTCACGGCTGTTAGCAGTCCATTTGCAGTCGCCGACACCAGCACTGCCCCACTCCAGGCTCCCGCACATGCTCGGTTCAACCAGCATGCCCCATGCACACATGCGCGGGAATGCCAGTTGAACTCAGGGAGAGTGCTGGTGTCGGCAGCTGAAAGTGTGCTGCTGACTGCTCTGGGGATTAAATTCTGGAATTTGTTGCCAGAGATTGTGGTAAAGGCGGTTAGCTTAGCAGAGTTTTAAAAAGGTTTGGATGGCTTCCTAAAGGAAAAGTCCATAGACCACTATTAAATGGACTTGGGGAAAATCCACTATTTCTGGGTTAAGCAGTATAAAATGTTTTGTACTTTTTTGGGATCTTGCCAGATACTTGTGACCTGGATTGGCCACTGTTGGAAACAGGATGCTGGGCTTGATGGACCTTTGGTCTGTCCCAGTATGGCAATACTTATGTACTTATGGGGATGAGACTGACAGGGGATGAAACTCTAGAGAGGACTCATCAGCCAGCAGGGCTCCAGGATCCCTGCCAGCTACACTAATGATGTGCACTGCTGCTGGGTGGGCCTGAAGCAAAAATGGGTGGGCCCCTGCCTAGGGTTACCATATGGCTCCAGAAAAAAAGAGGATAGATCGAGCCAGTCTGGATTTCACTTCCATTGAAAGCAATGGAAGTAAAACCCGGACTGGCTTAATCTGTCCTCCTTTTTCTGGAACCATATGGTAACCCTACCCCTGCCCACTCAGGCCCACCCGTGACTACACCACTAGGGTGGCTAAGAATCTTTGAAAACAGTTACAAGCTATACAAAACACTGTCATTTGTTTGACCTTCTCACTAGAATAGTAGATGACGGCAGAAAAGACCTGCACGGTCCATCCAGTCTGCCCAACAAGATAAACTCACATGTGCTACTTTTTGTGTATACCTTACCTTGATTTGTACCTGTCCTTTTCAGTGCACAGACCGTATAAGTCTGCCCAGCACTAGCCCCGCCTCCCACCACCGGCTCTGGCACAGACCTTATAAGTCTGCCCAGCACCATCCCCGCCTCCCGCCACCGGCTCTGCCACCCAATCTCGGCTAAGCTCCTTAGGATCCATTAGAATACATATTAACTTCACTTTATGTAATGACCCATTGCCTTCCAGTCTATCATATGCAGGATAAGTGTCCAGATCAGGGGCGTAGGAAGACCTCACAGTGGGAGGGGGCCAGAGCCCAAGGTTGGGGGCACATTTTGAGTTCCGCCCTCGCTGCCACCTCCATTGCCTCACATCCTTGCCACCTCACCTCACCTCATTGCCGCTTCCTCTCACCGCTCCACACGGAAAAACAAATACCTTTTCTGGCAGGGGTTCCCAATCCCTGCCAGCCGAAGCCTTCTTCAGCGCCGGTCTCCGGCGCAGCCGCGTTTGCTGCCCTGCTCTTCTTTCTTCTTGCTCCTCCTGTGCTCGCTGACGCTCCTTTATGTGACACTGAGAAGAAGCGTCAGCGTGCACAGGAGGAACAAGAAGAAAGAAGAGCAGAGCAGCGAATGCGGCTGCGCCGCAGACCGGCGCTGAAGAAGGCTTCGGCTGGCGGGGGTTGGGGACCTTCGCCAGCCAAACCTGGGGCCCATTTGATGTTTTTTTTAGTCATGTATTTTTTTTTTTTTGGGCCTTTTTACCTGCTTTGGTAAAATGGTAACATAGTAAATGACGGCAGATAACGACCTGAACAAGGAGTTCAGCATGTGGCAAAAACAGCCCCACCACAGCTTGATAAAAGGATCCCTTTATGCGGTAACCCATAGCTGGTTAAGTGCTGAATATTGCACTTAGGGGGCCCTTTTACTAAGCTGCATAGGTGCCTGCGAGCGACCAACATGCGTCAATTTGGAGTGTGGTCCGGGCAGTAATTTCGGGTTTTTTACGTGTGTCCACTATGCACGCCAGAAAATAATTTTTATTTTCTGGCACGCGGCGCTACCGGGCGGTAAAAGGCATTTGATGCACCTAGATCATTAGCACCTGGTTACCGCGAGAGCTTACCGTTAAGTCAATGGGTGGCGGTAAGGTCTCAGACCCAAAATGGACGCGCGCCAATTTTCATTTCGCTGCACGTCCATTTTTGGTCAAAATTTTTAAAAAAGACATTTTTACAGGTGCCCTGAAGAATGGATTTGCGCGCATCGAAAACACGAGCTTACAGTAGCGCAGGCCATTTTTCACTGCACCTTAGTAAAAGGACCCCTTAACCCAGCTGTGTTTTAGCTGGCTCCGCATACCCAGAAATTCAATGGCGGAGCCCAGGTATAACACCCCGGCAGAGGTCAGCGAAACATTGATCACCACTGGCTGAATATCAAACCACATTTTTTTAAACATTAAACTTTGTTTCATGTGTACCTATATAATGAGGGAAATTCCTGGAAGATGTTTAAGCAGGTAAATGGACTGTTTGAAAACCACCCACCTTCCCTACTCAAATCTAATATAATAATTCGCACCTCCAACGTTCTGAAGCTGACTCAGTGGCACCGTGGCAGTGAAGCCGTGTAGTGTTCGTAGGGTTCGTAATCGCCCCGCCCTCGAGGGAAATCTGTATAATTGCCAGGGAAACAAACGCGACGTCAGAAGGAGAAGGGACCAACCACAGGCAATCGCAATCTCTGTCAGTGCCCCGCTCTCCGAGGGCAGGGAAGGCTGCATGGTAACGTGACGTCAGATGGAGAAGGGACCAACCACAGGCAATCGCACTCGCTCTCACTGCCCCACCCTCAGAGGGAAGGGAAGGCTGCATAGTAACGCCACGACCAGAGAACAGAGGACCAAGGTGGCGGGAAGCACACAAATCGCCAGATAGGACTCTCACTTTCAAGAAAGTTGAACTCCAAGGTACGGACAGTGCACTACAAATGCTGGCCCCTACCACGACCAAATGCCTTGGATTTGGCCGGGTTTGAGATGGCCGGCATCGGTTTCCATTATCGGCGAAAGCCGATGCCGGCCATCTCAAACCCGGCCATCTCTGACATTTGGCCAGCCCCAACCGTATTATCGAAACGAAAGACAGCCGGCCATCTTTTCGATAATACGGTTCGAGACCGCTCTTTGCGGCGCTGGCCATATAGATGCCCACCCATATAGATGGTCGGCGCCGTTTGATTATGCCCCTCCACGTGTATCCCTCTCTTCCACTCTCTGAAAATGAACTCCAAGGTACAGACATCAAAGGAGGAGGCAATGGAGAGCCCTTAAAAACATTAATAGCAGAAGGTCATTACCTTGCTAGTGCCCATGGAGGAGTGGTTAGGGTGGTGGACTTTGGTCCTGGGGAACTGAGTTCAATTCCCGGCACAGGCAGCTCCTTGTGACTCTGGGCAAGTCACTTAACCCTCCATTGCCTGCCATGAGTGGGAAAGCGTGGGGTACAAATGTAACAAAAAAAAAAGAGAAACGGGCTTTTTTTGCTAGTGGTTGAATAAACTATGGCACATTTGCAAAATGGAAAGACTGTGGGCAGTGAGGGCGCAAACTCTGCCTAAGTGGGAGGCTATTTGGGAGCCTTTTTGAGTCATTGTTCTAGTTGAGATGGGGTGGCTCTCCCCCCCCCCCCCTCCCCATTTTTTTTCTCTCTCTCTCTCTGTCTTTTTTTGGGTCTGGGTTAGGGTGGTGGAATGGTCAATTTTCGGGTATTCCATACTTGGGAAAACATACAAAAAACAGGAAGTGTTCTTTATTTGTGTTATTTTTTATTGAGAGCTATGTTTGATCTTGTACAACTAGTTTTTTTTGAGATGTACTTTGTACTGCATTAATGATTTAGTATTATGTTTTCTCGAATGTGCATTTTGTCTATCAATTGTTCTCATTATTCAATAAAGACTTCTAAAGGTTTGTCAAGCTTGTCTTTTGCTATTCACTACAGCTGATCTTTGCTGCCCTAGGCGACTAGCTAGTCTTGCCTAATGGTTGGGCTAACCCTGGTACTTAAGGGTCATCTCCTAGGGTTTTTGATGGAGACTCTCTCCACGTTTCGGTTACCTTTCTTTGGACTTCCCATATGTATCCTTTCTCCAGAACTCAACACAGTATTGTGTGCAAGGCCTCCCCGAACACCTTTATGGGGATAATATCCCCTGGTTTTCTGCTGGTGATGCTTCTTTCGCCACCCGCCAATCCGTAACTACCACCGGGCTACCTCAGGAGCCTGGCGGTAGTTCTCACCCTCAGTGTGCGCCATTTCTGGCGCTACTCCTGGGACAGAGAAATATCCAGTGTACCTGAATGTAACTCACCTTGAGCTACTACTGAAAAGGTGTGAGCAAAATCGAAATAAATAAATAAATACAGTAATTTTTGAGACTTTTGTAGCGCCGGAACTTAACAGGCGATAATCGGGCAGCGAGATTCCTCAGTTACCACTAGGTTAGCACGGGAGCCCTTACCGCCATCTCAATGGGTGGCAATAAGGGTTCCCCACTGAAATGGTTGTGCGGTAAATGGTTCAGTTCAGTGGCGAAGCCAGACCCAGTATTTTGGATGGGCTCTTCCATGCCATGCCCCCTCCTCTGAGATAGAAAAAAAAAATTATAGTTTTTTTTCACTTACCCCACATCAACATCTCTCCACCTCCGTGTACTAAGTGAACCAGTGGCTTAGCTATGGGTGGGCCTGGGTAGGCACCGGCCCACCCATTCTTGGTCCATTCAGCGACAGCATCCCATATCAAGATCTGTCTTCCGCAGCGTCCCGGCATCTGCCCACCCATCGCTGAACCCCGTCCCTCCCCGGTGTACCTTACAGGCATCCCCGGTGCCTTTGCTGGTTCATTATTACTGTGTGTGCCGGTCCGCAGTCTTCCATCGACCAGGTCCTACCTTCACTGACATCATTTCCTGTTTCCTGTCTGGTGGGACTTGGCCGATGAAAGCTTGCGGGGCCGGCGCAGGCAGCAATAATGAATCATTGATGGTGCCAGAGACGCCTGTAAGGTACACCGGGGAGGGACGGGATTCAGCAACGGGCGGACAGATGCTGGGACACTGCGAAGGAGGACAGATCTTGATATGGGAAGCTGCCGCTGGATGGGCCAAGAATGGGTGGGCCTGTATGCCACTGGTTCACTTACCACAGGGCCATTTCTTTTCACCAAAAATGGCCAGCCTTTTACCAGCTGAGGTAAAAGGGGGTCTCGGCGCTCATCTAAAACTCAATACTGATGCTAGCACAGGCCCACTTTTACTGCAGCTTAGTAAAATCACCCCTTTGGTAGTTAAGCGCTGAATGTTGCATTCAACCGGATAACAGATAGTTGGCTGCATAAACCTGATTATTCAGTGCCAGTGCCCGGACATGGTCCCGCATTAAATGTCTGGGAATAACGCCAATGCTGGCCAAAAAAACACTGCCGGCTGAATATACTCCTCCTACAATTCGACATGTCCAGCGCCTTCGACATGGTTAACCATGAAATACTACTACATATACTAGAATACTTCGGAGTAGGAGGCACAGTTCTCAAATGGTTCAAAGGATTCCTGACCACAAGATCATACCAAGTCACAACGAACGTGGACAGATCACCCCCATGGATACCTGAATGTGGAGTCTCCCAAGGATTCCCCCCTCTCTCTAACCTTATTCAACCTAATGATGATCCCGCTAGCCAAACGTCTAGCCAATCAAAACCTCAATCCCTATATATATGCAGACGATGTCACAATCTACATCCCATTCAAACACGATCTAAACGAAATCACCAACGAGATCAACCAAAGCCTCCAAACCATGCGCTCCTGGGCGGATGCATTCAAACTGAAACTCAACGCAGAGAAAATACAATGTCTTGTACTAACCTCACAACACAACAAAAACAACTACTCCAAAATAACCACACCATACTGTTCTCTTCCCGTCGCACAAAACCTAAAAATTCTTGGAGTGACAATCTACCGAAACCTCACACTCGATACTCATGTGAAGAATACAACGAAGAAGATGTTCAACTCCATGTGGAAACTCAAAAGAGTAAAACCTTTCTTCCCGAGATATATCTTCCGCACCCTGGTACAGTCAATGGTAATAAGTCACCTGGACTACTGTAATGCACTGTACGTCAGCTGCAAAGCACAAACCATCAAAAACTCCAAACAGCCCAGAATACCGCCACTAGACTCATATTTGGAAAAGCTAAATATGAAAGTGCAAAACCCCTAAGAGAGAAACGTCATTGGCTCCCACTCAAAGAACGCATTGCGTTCAAGATTTGCAAGATTGTACACAAAATCATTCATGCAGACGCCCCAATCTACATGCTAAACCTTGTGGATCTGCCTCCCAGAAACGCTGTAAGATCATCCCGCAAATTTCTCAATCTACACTTCCCCAGCTGTAAAGGACTAAAATATAAGCTGATACACGCCACCACCTTCTCCTACCTGAGCACGCAGTTGTGGAACGCTCTACCTACAGACCTGAAAGCTACCGACGGGATAACTAACTTCCGCAAATCTCTGAAGACACATCTCTTCCAAAAGGCCTACAAAGAAAACACATAGCCTACAAAACTACCTCAATAATCCACTCAGCTACTACAGTTCACCTCTATACTACCTAAAACCTCCCGTCTATCTTCCCTTCCCTAACCTTCAAACATCAATAATTGTACCTGTTACGATGAAATGATTCTGTAGATCTTCCCGTACCTAATCTTCAAACATTAAGCACTGTGCCTGTTATCTTGAATTGATTATGTCATAACCACACTCTGTAAGCCACATTGAGCCTGCAAATAGGTGGGAAAATGTGGGATACAAATGCAATAAATAAATAAATAAATAAAATATTTACATCAGAGAGTTCAGGGTTGAAAATACCGTGCCAAAATAGTCCGTTCTAAGGAAGATGTTTTGGATTTCAAAAGCTAGTTACAAAATGTATGACGTTAGTTCAATTAAAAGGTATCACTTTATTTTCCTTTTTTAAAATTTATTAACCTTTGGTAGGGAGGGAGCTGGAAGGTGCAGGATATTTCTACAGCTGGAACCAGGGTGGACACATCCTGTAGTGAGATCACCACCTGCCTTACTCCCTCCTCCCTGTGGCTTTGTGCTAACAGAAATCACATCATAATTTTCCCCATCTCACCCCACCATCCCTTTTCCATCACAAATGTCTGAACACATGTTCAGTGACAGGAAGTAAGGTCATAACTCTGCAGGAAATGAGAGCGGAAGTAAGATTATAGAAACCCAAACAAATCTTTATCAGGACCCTTAAAAAAATTACAGTATCTTAGGGTGGGCGTAGCCTCTTCTGCGTGCCAGGAAAAAAAAAGTCCCTTCAGCTACTAGCTCTGGCCTTTCCCATCTTAGATCTTGTTGCACTTGACAATCAGTTACTGCAGAGTGACACTGGAATACAAAGCATAAGATGTGTTTTTTTTTTTGTTTTTTTTTCTGTAGCTGATGTTTGTGTTTATAAATGATCCCTTCGGGTGCTGGCTGTGTGTGTGTGTCTGATTTGCCCTGGAACTCCCAGATCAGACTTTGCTGCTGTTTACACTCATTTACTGCAGTGTAACACGGACTGGCAAAGCTCAGGATGTGTTTTTTTTCCCTGTGTAACTGGTGTCCCTAGGTTTAAATGAGCCATTTGGATGTTGCTTGTAAGTTTGTTGCTGCCTCTTAGCTCAGATCTTACTGCAGTTTACACTCAGTTACTGCAGAGTGACACTGGAGCACAAAGCTCAGCAGGTGCTGCTGTGTCTCCTGAGGAATGCAATAATTGGCAAACTTTAAAGAGAAGGGGTGTTTGGTGGACTGGAAGATTATTTATGAGCGTGCTCAATTCTGGGGTGAATATCAGCTTTGCTCACAGGCGTAATTTGGGATAGGAGTGAGGGGTTAGATGGAAATATTGATTCGTTTCTGATTCTATAACTATTTCTGATAGCCTTTCTTTAAAGGTTGACAGAACATCAAAAGTTCTTGTTGTCATTTTGGACACCAGTTTTCTGTTTGAACCTCAAATAAATCATATTACACAAGTTGTATCTTTCAAATTTCACCAGTTACGTCAAATTCATCATTTTCCCATCATTTTGCTAACTTGGGGCCCCTTTTACTAAGCTGCGACAAAAGGGGGCCGGCACTGGCATCACTGTGTGTTTACACGCATGCCAAGGCCCCCTTTTACCACAGCTGGTTAAAAGGGAAGTCTCACCTTCCTGCAGGAAATGGCCGCACGCAGGGCCGCCGAGAGACTAGGCCAAGCCCGGGGCAAGGGTGCCCTGCCTCCGCCCCATCGCTCCCCCCACCGCTGCCGCCCTCTGTCGCTCACCCCGCGCTGCAGTCCCCAGTCTCACCTGCCTGCCTCCACGGCTCGGGCCCCCTGCATTCGAAGCGGCAGTTGCAGATCGCCTCTCTCCTGGCCTTCCCTCCCTGTGTCCCGCCCTTGTCTGATGTAACTTCCGGTTTCCGTGAGGGCAGGGACACAGGGAGGGAAGGCCAGAAGAGAGAAGATCTGCGACTGCCGCTTTGAATGCAGGGGGCCCGGAGCCAAGGAGGAAGGCAGGTGAGACCGGACACTGCTGACCCCAGCACCAGGCCCCCCCCCCCTCTTGGCTGCCTGGCTGCGCGGCAAGTAAAGCACTTGCCGTGCGGCCATTTTGTTGGGGGGGAGCCCTTACCGCCACCCATTGAGGTGGTGGCAAGGGTTCCCGCATTAACTCAGCAGTCGCACTGCCCTGACTACACCGGGTACACTCTGGTGCTACAAAAATAAATACATTTTTGTAGTGCCGGAAATGATGGTGTGCTTAGAGTAGGAAGTACCGCCCGGTGGTACTCCTGTATAGCGAGCGGTAAGCCCGCGTTGGGCTTACCGCCGCTAGTAAAGGAGCCCTTGGTCAGGCTATCGTATTATCTTATTTTGACAATTGTAATATTTATATTTATTTATTGTTACATTTGTATCCCACATTTTCCCACCTATTTGAGGCTCAATGTGGCTACATAGTAACGTAGAGGCGAGGCCAGTTACGGTATGAACAAATACAAAGTGGTGTAGTGGAAGAGTAAGTTCATGTGTAACAGACCCATTAGGGAATCGTAGGGAAGAAGAATTTGGTTAAGTCCAGTACGAGCTTTGGTTTTGTTGTGTTGCAGGATACAGGTATTTAAGTTGGATCAGTAGTATATGCCTTTTTGAACAGGCAAGTCCTTAGTGATTTCTGGAAGGTTAGGTGGTCATACTTTGTTTTCACGGCATTAGGTAACGCATTCCAGGGTTGTGTGCTTATGTAGGAAAAGCTGGATGCATAAGTTGATTTTGTATTTGAGTCTTTTTGCAGCTTGGGTAGTGGAGGTTTAGGTATGTTCGTGTTGATCTTGTTGTGTTTCTGGTTGGTAGGTCTATGAGGTTTGTCATGTATCCGGTGCTTTGCTGAAGAGGATTTTGTGGGCCAGGGTGCAGATTTGAGCGCTATACGTTCTTGATCGGGAGCCAGTGCAGTTTTTCTCGGAGGGGTTTTGGCGCTTTCAAATTGCATTTTTCCAAATACAGTGCAATCCGCTTAAGTGCAAGGGTCTGGGACCAAAGAAATGCA